>NC_090616.1:945607-952848 GCF_004359215.1 Bremia lactucae | reverse complement strand
ATAACAATTTGATTGTTTTGATGACCAGTCAAAGATGGCGGCAAAGCAGCATTAGCGTATATTGCACTGATAGGAAACGAAATTGTCAACGGACCTGGGCGATTCTGCCCAAACCTCACTTCTTCAATCGGCTGTCCACGTTGGTGCAAGATAGCAACTCGACGCAAATTTGCCGAGAAAATTTTAATTCCAATCGCCACTTGAACAGACGAGTATGTGGGATCCATCCACCGCACGAGTTTGGCTCGGAGTACCGTCAGACTTTCATTTTTAAATGCCGCTTCAATAATGACATTTGGAAATGGAGCATGACCTGCAGCCCTCATCACCTCTCCCCCAATAGTTAGATCCACAGGAGTGAGAGATTTGTCTGGTTCTTGACCACGATCACCAGTCCTACGTGTAATCTGTCCCGTGTTTAGACAATTAATGAGGTCAATGTCATTTCCAGCATGTAGTATTTGTCCAATGATCGAACTTTTAACTGCACTTGTAGCATCGCTGTGAGCCGATGATGGCAGGCTGTAGATGAGTACTCTTCCCTTTTTGCTTCCATCATGAAACGGCTCGAAAACCCAACGTCTCAAGCGTCCGTCGTTGAAGTCAAGCCATCGCTCGAAATCGTTCCAAGTGGTGGACCTGCAAGCAACAACAGGCCCCCACGAAGCATCTCCATCTTCATCGACAAACGGAGCGCTATCAATCGGACTGTCCAGCTTAGCCTGTACGGCTTGCTTCGCCTTGAGAACGTCGTCCGCGTAAATCACGTTTCTATTTCTTATCTTTTCACTTTAAGAGCTGGCGAAGACGAAATCGAAATGGAAGGCGGAGGACTTGTCCCAAGTCTTGACGTTCTTCGTCGCTTCTCAAAATCGTTTGCTAGCATCTCGTTACCTCTCTCTTTCACCTTTTTCAGTTTGAGTAGTTAAGGTAAATAAAAAATATTTAACTTTATAATTTGCCAAAGAAAGGAAATGTTGATTTCCATCATCACTTGCGCGATGGAAACGCTGCGCTAAGCTGCAGCATGCCGCCCTCGAGCTCTATGACGAGCTATTAAATTGATCATCTGTTCGTCTTTTCCGAACATTTGCGTCGAGAAGGGAGCCGACTTTTACGAATTAGTGCACAATACAAACGGCAAGATTGTCGTGAAAAAGCACGAATGACAGGTCCCAACAAGCTATCCGTTCGACGAAAGACGAGTTGTGTCTTAATATTGTCGATTTGCTCAAACTAATGACACTTCCTCGCAAAATTGAAGCCATCCCAAAGCTTCAAAAGTCGGAAAAGTCTCGGAAAACTTGACGAACGCGGTAACAAAATTTGCCAACGTTATTAGCAGGCTATAGCACGTCCTGAATTATGAGCAATCCGTCGTGAGTTACAAATGGCATGAGCATCAATGGCGAGCATTTCACAGCAGCCACTGGGCGAGGAATGCCTGGTCAATGGAGAGCGTCTTAGTGGGAACGTCGCACAAGCCATGGCCCGAGACGTCTCGACCGCCGGTTCCCCCACGACACGACTGCAATTTGATCCTCGTGCTGCCGAAAGTCATTGCCACAGGACTGCGCGAATCCATTAAGAGCTTGTCCAATATTTAAGGCTTTTTACATGTCCTTGGTCGATCCAGTGGCCGAACCTGGTATATCAACACGTCTCGATCGCGCGGATGCCGCTTTCGGGCACATTGTTTCACAATCTCCTTTGCAATGAGTTCTCCCTTAAGACGCTGTGCTTCATACCTTGAATTCCAGTGCGTACGAGCAGCTGGCAGTGCTGCTTGAAAGTCGTCAACGTCGTCATCATCGCCAGCGTCATGCATGCGTTGATATCTAGCAACCGTGGAGATTAAAGCCTTTTGTTCTTGAGGCACGTAAACAACCATGAGTAACAATCCGTATGATGACAAGCCACCGACGTACGGGGTCATTAAGTCCACGCTCGACGAGAAAATGTTTCAAAACCAGTGCAAGCTCTCGTAATCCGTAAAATGCGCTTGTCAAGCCTTGTACAAACGTGACACTTGCGACGCCGTTGTGAGGAATTCCATGAGGCTGATCGAACGTAATGTCCACGGGAACTCGTAACTCACAGCGCTTGCTGTTGCTCTTTTCATGAAGTGTGACGATAACCACAACTTTTAACAATGAAAGCGACGCTCGTAATGATGGCACTTTCATCTTCAAATGCCTCCAAGTGGTGCAAATGATCTGCAAGTACTGTTGACTCGTCAACTGGAATTCTTCCGTCACGCCAAATACGACGAGATCCACGTCGCTTGCTTCCCCGTGTAACCTCGTCGCAAACGATCCGTACCCTTCCACTTGCACGCATTGGTTCCATACCACTTGAATTTCCGTACTCACCATGACAATAGCCTGTTGCATCCATACCCGTTTCTATCGCGCCACGCGCTTATGATACGTATAAAACTCTGCAATCTCTTGATGTAAAATCACTTGCATCCTTGCCGTCTGCTCTTCATACAATCGTCGCAAATCCCATACGACAAAGTCTCATTTGTCGCCCTTCGGTCTTCATCCATCCGTCTTGCTCGCTCCAATTCCATCGCTTGTATGACATTACGACGCCACTCCGATCGCTTTTCCCACTATTTCTCCCGTGACATGCCATTGACTAGACACGTGGCCAAATGAGCAGCTAAATCTCACAAACACAGATTTCTTTGCACCCGAGGAGGGCATTAGGACAAACGACGTCGTACGAGTAGAAATCCGTCATAGTATTTTCAACCACGTGGTCCAACGTATCCGGCACGTGTCGATAGACACAGCGCTTTAGATGCGTCTCCAAGTCTTTCAACATGCGGCTATATGTGCATCCGACCTAAGTATTGGGGCACACGACATCATAATCTTCCGAGAACCTCGAATTCGTCGATTGAAACCATTGTGTATTTTTCATATTATCCGAGAACATTTCGCGCATCCTTTCCAAAAACTTAGGTTGTCAGCCTAAACGCAAGCTAAATTTGTGCGTTAATCACTCCTCGCAAGGCAATAAGGTCGATAACAATTTGATTGTTTTGATGACCAGTCAAAGATGGCGGCAAAGCAGCATTAGCGTATATTGCACTGATAGGAAACGAAATTGTCAACGGACCTGGGCGGTCCTGCCCAAACTCCACTTCTTCAATCGGCTGTCCACGTTGGTGCAAGATAGCAACTCGACGCAAATTAGCCGAGAAAATTTTAATTCCAATCGCCACCTTTTAGATAATATATTAATTAACAACCTTTAAGTGTTAATTTCATGTAACGATACACCCCGTTACAATTTTTGAATGCCACTTCAATAATGACGTTTGGAAATGGAGCATGACCTGCAGCCCTCATCACCTCTTCCCCAATAGTTAGATCAACAGGAGTGAGAGATTCGTCTGGTTCTTGACCATGATCACCAATCCTACAAGTTCTCTGTCCCGTTTTTAGAGAATTAATGAGGTCAATGTCATTTCCAGCATGTAGTATTTGTCCAATGATCGAACTTTTAACTGCACTTGTAGCATCGCTGGGAGCCGATGATGGCAGGCTGTAGATGAGTACTCTTCCCTTTTTGCTTTCATCATGAAACGGCTCGAAAACCCAACGTCTCAAGCGTCCGTCGTTGAGGTCCAGCCATCTCTCGAAATCGTTCCAAGTGGTGGACCTGCAAACAACAACAGGCCCCCACGAAGCATCTCCATCTTCATCGACAAACGGAGCGCTATCAATCGGACTGTCCAGCTTAGCCTGTACGGCTTGCTTTGCCTTGAGAACGTCGTCCGCGTAAATCACGTTTCTATTTCTCATCTTTTCATTTTAAGAGCTGGCGAAGACGAAATCAAAATGGAAGGCGCAGGACTTGTCCCAAGTCTTGACGTTCTTCGTCGCTTCTCAAAATCGTTTGCTAGCATCTCGTTACCTCTCTCTTTCACCTTTTTCAGTTTGAGTAGTTAAAGGTAAATAAAAAATATTTAATTTTATAGATTGCCAAAGAAAGGAAATGTTGATTTCCATCATCACTTGCGAGATGGAGACGCTGCGCTAAGCTGCAGCATGCCGCCCTCGAGCGCTATGATGAGCTTTTAATTCGATCATCTGTTCGTCCTTTCCGTACATTTGCGTCGAGAAGGGAGCCACAACTTTTACGAATTAGTGCACAATACAAACGGCCAGATTGTCGTGAAAAAGCACGAATGACAGGTCCCAGCAAGCTATCCGTTTGACAAAAGACGAGTTGTGTCTTAATATTGTCGATTTGCCCAAACTAATGACACTTCCTCGCAAAATTAAAGCCGTCACAAAGCTTAAAAATTCGGAAAAGTCTCGGAAAACTTGACGAACGCGGTAACAAGATTTGCAGACGTTTTATCAGGCTATAGCGCGTCCTGAATTATGAGCAATCCGTCGTGAGTTACAAATGGCATGAGCATCAATGGCGAGAATCTTTACAGCAGCCACTGGGCGAGGAATGCCTGGTCGATGGAGAGCGTCTTAGTGGGAACGTCGCACAAGCCATGGCCCAAGACGTCTCGACAGCCGGTTCCCCCACGACACGACTGCAATTTGATCCACGTGCTGCCGAAAGTCATTGCCATAGAACTGCAAGAAATCCATCAAGAGCTTGTCCAATAATTAAGGCTTTTTACATGTCCTTGGCCCGATCAAGTGGTCGAACCTGGTATCTCAACACGTTTCGGTCGCGCGGGTTGCCGCTTTCAAGCACATTGTTTCACAATTTTCTTTGCCATGAGTTCTCCCCCCTGAAATGGCCAAGTGCGTCGAAGAGACTAAGAGCTCGTAAAGTGTCGACAAGAACATTATCGCGGACGCGCTCACGTGACGGCCGTGTGTGTGCCTTAGCTCAAGACGAAATATGTGCGTCCGGACAGAGAAGACGTCAATGGCCAATGCCGAACGATGACTACGTCGTGAGTCCGCGCTCGAGCGGCAAAAGCTCGTGAAACAGCAGAGATTGACGATAGGTCGGCGTCACTTTTTCTGACGTCGCACTCTCGTAGAACGAGCATGTTGCAATCGCGTCTATCATGCGTCCCAAGAATACCCGACTGTGATTGGTCAGTAATCGGCGTACCATGAGGGACCCAAAGACCAAATCGAAACGTTGCCACCCGTCATTTCCTCCAGCGTCAATTTGCCATCACGCGCACGAGTTGCAAGCTCCGCGAGCCCTTTTAGCACACCTGCAAAGCTTGTGGGATCGGTATATTTCAGCACTAGTGTAACCAGGCCTTTTGGTGTCGACACAGCTACACTCATGTCGACAGTGTCTCGATACAGAATCTCCTGTCGCTTTATGTCAATCATAGCACTGATCCCAGGAACTTCCAATAATGCTGAAGCACTGGCCTTCACAAAAGTCGACATAAAGACAACTTACACTGTGCTTGGCTTCAAACGCGTTCTCGTACTGATTGGAAAATAGATCCATGAGCTTCAACATTCGACTTCTTCAAACTTCGTTAAAATAGCGGCGTGGTCTGAGATTCTTTTAGCAATTCGGCCGTCCGGAGACGGAATCGATTCATTTTACCACGACAAAAGGAACGCCCGGACATGGTCAGTAATGGATCGACGCCAGCAATCGATTTTGGAGTCGCAGGTAGTGTCAAAGATCGCAGAACAGGGGTCGAAAGAGACGTCACAGCTGCAGGAATTCGAAGCAGTAGTAGAGCCTTCATTCCCACGTAGAATGGAGAAGAGCGGCACGTCAACCTCCACAATCTGGTTCACGCCAGCCAGTATGATGGTAATCGTCTGGGGGCACGGACGTCGACGCTCACCTTGTCCGTCTCCAACACTACCACGACGTCGTCCTTAGCGACAGCGTCTCCTGGCTGCTTTAATCCATTCTACGACAGTTCCTCCGAGTTAAAATCACCTATGGAGGGCACAAGAACGTCGGCTCGAGAACCCGGGAAGTTGTAGCGGCGATGCGGCTGAAACGTTGCACGCAAGCGGGTAAATCCGCTTGTTCAATGTGGAACAATGGGCTTGGAAGAGCGTGCAAATAAAGACGCCGGCACGACTCGTTAAGGACGTGAGGGAGCGGTGCCCTGGCCATTGACAAGCAGCGCAGCGCGGAGCACGACACGTTCATTTCAATGTGGGAATTCGGAATGCGCTTAAACCGAGAGCGATGTAGACCACATTAAATTCGACCTAACGAAGAGCAACATGCAATTAACACTTAAAGGTTGTTAGTTAATATATTATCTAAAGGTAGATAATCTTTATTTGGGATGTTTTACTTCACATAGTTTAATTTGGAAAGCGTATCCATTGGTAGATATGGGCCGTTGTATATACTTGCTCCGCGGTCCAGTCAGCGCTGGACCTGATGAATGTCATGCGTGTAACGGGGCACTGCGACTTGTACTGTTTCAGTACAAGTCCACTTCACACTGCTTCAGATGTGAGTGGTGCCTCTCGTTAAGTGACGTACACTGTACGTATAGAGGAAGACTTCCCTTAAGGCAAGTTAGCTTAAGAGTGTAAAATGAAAACTGTATTAATATAGTTAAGTGTCTTGTTAATCTATCTTTGTAAATGTTGTCTTAACTATAAACTAATACTAAACATGTAAATGAATTCTTATCTATCTTATCTCGTAACTCTCTTTTATTTTGTAATTTGAATCAATCTAATCGTGTAAGGCTTTCCGTTATGTTCAGCTTTGCGACACAATTGATCGTCTTCAGAAAAGGAAGAAAAAGATACCAGTAATCGTCAGTCGTACTCGACAATTGCTGAATGGCTACATTACGCACGTAAATAGAGCTTTTATATCTAAGCTTTGGACAACCCCCTTCGAGCCACGAAGTGCTTCGAGTGCCAAATCATAGCGCAACCGACTCTTGTCAAATCCAGAGCTCTGGACGGCCGTCACATATAGTTACTTTTCGCGACCGGTTTGAAAGACGGACTGTAGTCGGTGCACGCTTTAGGCGGCAGGTTTGTCCAGAGAGACAAACTTGCCTTGACTCTCGTGGGATGACTCATATTTTTGCTTGAAAACGGTGCAATTTATACACCTAGAGAGGCTTATCTCTCCCCTTGAAGACCTTCATTGGAGGACGCGCATCTCAGAAGAGATAAGCCGGGTAAGTCGAATGTCTTGGCTGACGCTTTATCGCGCAGACCAGACTTCGACTTACCCGGCTTATATTCAACTTTGAAATTTAATTCAGAGAAGAATGTGAGCCATCTTGC
>NC_090616.1:929625-945507 GCF_004359215.1 Bremia lactucae | reverse complement strand
TGTGAGATAAGTCCTCTCACGTCCACGATGTCCACTTGTTGGTGCATCGTGACACTCATACATGATGCACAAGCGCAAATCATTGTGAGTTGGGACGACGACACTTGGAGTGTCGCCGGCAACGGCTGTGTAATACAATAAGTAGTTGCGTGTTGTGTATCGATCGGATGACGATCGATATAATGCCGGTAAATCATTAAAAGAATTATCGGATGGATTCATCAGATGATCCATCAAACATAGAAGGTCCTTATCTTCTGCGTAGACTTTCTTTATGTCATCAACTAAGGTTGATGACGGAACACTCGTAGTGAGTGTTGCAACAGTAAGATCACTTTCACTGTTGGGGTGCACAGCTGACTCGAAATGGGGTCGGCGTGATAACGGATCAGCGACGACTTTAAGTCGTCCTGGTTTATATTCGACGGAAAAATTTTACTCTGCGAAAAAGGATAGCCACCTCGCCATTCTTTGCAAGAGGTGTGGGCTATTTACGCCCGCGCGTAATGACGCATGGTCCGTATATACGATGAGCGGTCTATCTCCGAGGAGATAGACCCTAAATTAAGGCAGTGCATATTTCATGGCAAGGAGTTCCTTGTCATGCACTGGGTAATTGCGTTCAGCTGGTTGCAGCTGACGCGATTGAAAACAGACGACGCGCTCCGCGCCGTCTGTATCATATTGCATTACCGCACAGCCGATTGCAAAATCGTTGGCGTCACAGACCACATGAACTGGTCAGTTTTGGTCGACAATCGCCAAGGCTGGCGATTACATCAAGCTTTCTTTGATACCTTCAAAGGAACGCAGACAATCAGCATTCCATAAATATTTATCATCTTTATTCAAGAGACGAAATAGGTGAAGTGTTATCTCGGCATGATCGCGTAAGAACTTGTGCAAGTACGCTGCTAGTCCAAGGAACTATCTAAGCCCCTTGACATCGACTGTAACGGGGTGTATCGTTACATGAAATTAACACTTAAAGGTTGTTAATTAATATATTATCTAAAAGGTAGATAATATTTGGAGGATATTACTTTATATAGTAATATCCTGAATTCTTATCCATAAATAGGTATAGGCCATTATGTCTATTTATTCCGCAGACTAATCAGCTGTAGAAGTAATCAAAGAGAGTTACAAGATAAGATAGAGATAAGAATTCATTTACATGTTTAGTATTAGGTTATAGTTAAGTCAGCATTTACAAAGATAGATTAAGAGACACTTAACTATATTAATACAGTTTTCATTTTACCCTCTTAAGTTAACTTGTCTTCAGAGAAGTCTTCCTCTGCACGTACAGTGTACGTCACCTAACGAAAGGCACCACTCACAACTGAAGCAGTGTGAAGTGGACTTGTACTGAAACAGTACAAGTCGTAGTGCCCCGTTACAGTGTATCTAAGCTCGAGACGCAATGTGCGTCCACCCTTGCGTCATGGCCCATGCAGACAGAGAAGACGTCGATGGGCAATGCAGCAAGATGACGGCGTCATGGGTCCGCGCTCAAGCAACAAAAGCTCGCGAAACAGCAGAGATCACGTCACTTGACGGCGTCACTTTTTCTGACGTCACACTCTCGTAGAACGAGCATGTTGCAATCGCGTCTATCATGCGTCCCAAGAATACCCGACTGTGATTGGTCAGTAATCGGCGTACCATGAAGGACCCAAAGACGAAATCGAAACGTTGCCACCCGTCATTTCCTCCAGCGTCAATTTGCCATCACGCGCACGAGTTGCAAGCTCTGCGAGTCCTATTAGCACACCTGCAAAGCTCGAGGGATCGGTATATTTCAGCACTGGTGTAACCAGACTTGATGGCGTCGACACAGCTACACTCATGTCGACATTGTCTCGATAAACAATCTCCTATCGCTCTGTGTCAATCATAGCACTGATCCCAGGAATTTCCAATAATGCTGAAGCACTGGCCTTTACAAAAGCCGACATAAAGCCAACTTCCACTGCGCTTGGCTTCAAACGCATCCTTGTACTGTTTGAAAAAAAAAGATCCATGAGCTTTAACATTCGACTTCTTCAAACTTCGTTAGCACTAGCGGCGTGTTCTGAGAATTTTTTAGCAGTTTGGCCGTCTGGAGACGAAATCGATTTATTTTACCACGACGAAAGGAACGCCCAGACATAACCAGTAATGGATCGACGCCAGCAATCGATTTTGGAGTCGAAGGTAGTGTAAGAGATCGCAGAACAGGGGTCGAAAGAGGCGTCACAGCTGCAAGAGTTCGAGGCAGTAGCAGAGCCTTCATTCCAACGTAGAATGGAGAAGAGCGGCACGTCAACCTCCACAATCTGGTTCACGCCAGCCAGTATGGTGGTAATTGTACCGCGCTGGGGGGCACGGACGTCGACGCTCACCTTGTCCGTGTCCACGACGTCGTCCTCAGTGACAGCGTCTCCTGGCTGCTTTAATTTATTCTACGACAGTTCGTTCCGAGACCAAATAACCCATGTATGGCAAAAGAACGTCGGCTCAAACGAACTTGTAGCGGCGATGCGGCTGAAACGTTGCACACAAGCGGGTAAATCCGCTTGTTCAATGTAGCGCAATGGGCTTGGACGAGCGTGCAATTAAGACGCCGGCAGACTAGGTAAGGACGTGAGGGAGCGGTACGCTGGCCATTGACACGCAGCGCAGCGCGTAGAACGACGGGTTCATTTTATGTGGGGAGGCGAAAAGATTTTTTTGTAAATAATATCATTAAAGTCAATTCGAAATGCGCTTTAATCCGAGAGCGATGTAGAGCACATTAAATTCGACCTAATCAGCCACTACCCGTCCTAAATATGACTTGGCGTCAACTGAATCTCCATCTTAAGAGAAGCAGCCTTGGTTAAAGCCATGGAGGCGATTTTTATCATCACTTATGCAACGGCGACGCTGCGCTTCGCTGCAACAGCCGTATGTTTTCTAAAGTTATATCGGCTTTTTGCACGTGGCATCTCAATTGGCTAGATGCATCGTCATGCCCAACCTCGTGCCCTCGAGCTCTATGTTAACGTTTGAATCAATCAACAAGCTCGCGTTTTTCCGTTCACTTGCGTGTGAGCATAAAGCAGAATTAACAAATTAGAGCGCACTACAAATGGACAGACTAAGTCAACAATACGTTGAGGCGCTTAAAGCGCATGAAGGTGATACAATCACTGTTCTCTTAGCGACTGGGACTCGTGCCATTGTTCCCAAGGTTCCACTGAACTTAGGTATAAAGTTTCTGGACTTTGACAATTAACACTGAAAGGTTGTTAGTTAATATATAATCGAAAGGTAGATAATATTTAGGGAGTATAACTTTACATAGTTTAATTTCGATAGCTTATATATTGGAAAATATGGGCCGTTGGATATACTTGCTCCGCGGTCCAGTCAGCGCTGGACGCGCGCAAAGAGAGAGAAAGATAAGGTTTTATTACATGTTTTGTATTAGTATATAATTAAGTTAGTATAAATAGCTAGGAACAGATGAACTTAATTGTATTAAATACAGTTTTCCTTTAACACTCTTTAACGCAAGTAATTTAAAGAGAGTCTTCCTTTGCACGTACAAGTGTACGTGAAGTGACGTGGGGCACCACTCGCACTGAAGCAGTACAAGTCCGCAGTGCCGCGTTACACCTGGTAGCACTTTGTAGTCCGTCCAAGGACCACAGTTTTATCATCTTGACATGGACATGTTAGATGTTAATAAAGAAAAATAGCTAGACTAATGATAAACAGAATCTTAATTTTCTCTAAAAGCGCTCAACGTTTTTACTTTCTATAGGTTATGAGCCCAATGGCTGACACGACTGATACGAAGCCTAAGGCGGCACCATCAGGTCACGCGAAGGCCTCGCCAGCCCCTGGGGCATCGCCAGCACGCGTTGCTACGTCAACACGCGCTGCTGTAGTCGTTAAAAGGTGAACAGCTCGCAAAAGGAGCTTGGCGACCAAAGACAAGATACTCGCGGCTACACGCCCGATGACTATCGACGCACTAATGGACTCACCCTAACAAAAGCCAGCTGCGCCATCGCCGAGATCGCGCGCGCCTGATCACCCAGAGTCGATGTTTGCGTCACTCGCGCTGGTTGCCAGGCACCGCTGCATCAGCCCAGACAGGCGCCAGCTCCGGCTGGTGCTGCAGCGGCACACGCTTCGGCTTCAGCACACACGATGCAAGCTCCGGAGACAGCAGGTTACTTTGTGACATCTAACGCTAGTCAGAGGAAGCTGTCCATACGAAACTTCGATGGATCTGAGCTCCCCAAAAAGCTTGGATCTGTTTTTCTTATTGGGGCCGCACGTCCTTGCACGCCATTAACCTGGCCGAGGCCTCGTGCGGATATATGTGGAGTGAGGACGTTAAGGTCGACCTGCTCGAGCATCATCACAGTGGTACGGCTGAGAGATACTTTCACAAGCTGGTGGACACGTGGTGGAACCAAAGAGCGACGCTGGACTATGTCATGTGCCAGCTGCTCGCGACGTTTAAGACTATAATAACTTCTAGTCAAGCCATGAACATATTCATGCAAAGAAAGAACCTTAAGCGCACGTGGGCTGAGCATTTCTCTACATGGTCGCTGTGAGCGACGCACGCGGAGGCGCGGACTCGCTTGTGCTGGACAACATTGTCCACCACGCGTCGCCGGACCTGATGAACGTCATGCGCGCGAAATATGACCCTACGCGTGTTGACTATACCTGCACCATGCCGAAGAGCTGGCACATTTTGCGCAGTCGATCGAGCTCGGTAGTGGGGCAATCGGACGTGAAATCGTCGCTGCCCACTTGGAACCGAAGCGCAAAGACATGCGGACCTGGTACGGAAGTGGCAATGTTGGTCATGTGCAAGCCGACTGCAGATCATGGAGAAAAGGCAGAACCAGACACAACCACTGAAGGTGGTGGTACGAATTTAGCACTTACCGAGAAAAAGTCGAGGGGGCGAAAGAATAAGGCCAGACTGAACAAGAAAAGCAAATACGGGATGGTATTTGCAGTCTGTGATGCAAGTGCAAAAGATACGAATCCATGAATTCTTGACAGCGGCGCAAGTCGCCACCTTGTAAATGACGAGTCAATGTTTATTAATTCGGTCGCGTGCAACCAGGAGATCGTCGTGGCTAATGGTGAATTAATTCATCTGACGCAAGCGGCAGTGTGCGACTTAAGGTGATAGCACAGTGTGGAACAAACCGTGACGCTAACGGACGCTTATTTGTTGCCGCGACTGTCAAATAATATCGTTTCGTATGGAGTTCTTGAGGGAAAGGGTTTTACCTCTTATTTATGGCGGAGAGAAGCGCGCGATTGCTAGGCGCGATCGCATTTGATATTACTATGGATAGTAACGTATTTTACGTCGAAAGGACGGCAACTCGAAGTAAGCAGAATACTAAAGAAGTAATCATGGCGGCGCTTGAAAAAAACGCGGCCAATGATGTGGTGAATGATTTACAAGAGGGCACTTTAATGCAATTCTATCGGCGTTTTAGGCATCTTGCCCTCGATACTATCGAGCGAATGGCAAGCGATCCAGTCTCTGGCATTCGCCTGACGAGTAAAAAGCGAATGGCATGCATTTCGTGCATGGAGGGCAAGCAGACGCGCAATGATCAAGCACAACAGGACAGCGGAACTAACTCACCAATCGACAGGATCGGCGGTGCAGTATGCTCGGACCTGAAAGGAGCGATGATGCCGCAGGACAGACTTGGCAACCGCTATCTGATTTACTTTGTTGAGCACTTATAAAACTACTGCCGATGATTCCTCGCGCTAACAAAGGATGCAGCAGCCAAGCAGTTTAAAGCATTCTTGTTTTTTTGAAAAGCGTTTCGGCTGCCGAATTCATGTGGTGCGCACAAATGGCGGAGGCTAGTATGGCAACGTCGACCTATTCTGCAAGAAAACCGGGGTATCAGGGCAAGTATCGGAAGCAAGAAACCAGGCATCGAACGGCAAAGCAGAACGAATGCACAGGACGGTGCTCAACTTGGCTTGAAGCATGGTGTTTGCCTCAGCGCTGCCGCTGCATTTTTGGGGCGACGCAGTTCAGTATGCGGCTTACATACTTAATCGCAGCCCAAGCCGAGAGAACACGAAGCGGGCGTTTCCACTAGAAGTGCTGACAGGAAAGGTACCGAACCTGCGCGAGATCGTCGTTTTCGGCTCTCTCTGCAGTGTGTATCGGGACCCTCGCAAGAATTCGCTGAGTATCGTGCGCAGGTATGCACTATAATCGTCATAAGCGAGGAAACAAAAGGCTACAAGGTGTACCCGCGCAAGAAAAAAAAAGTTGATCATAACCCAACCCGTCAAGAACATCGACACACTATTGGATAAGCAAAACGAGCAACTCTGTCAAGGTAAAAAGGATGTAGACAGAAACTTCTCAGCAGGTACCACAGCATCAGATGTGGCCACCATGTCACAAGGTGAAAAGAAGGACGCGACGACTTTCGCAAAGAGCCAGAGGCCATAGACGAGGTATGCATACGGTACGCGTTGGGCGTCAAAACGTGCAGAGGCGGCTAAGGCTCAGAAGGAGCCGACGACAACCAATGGCATCAGTGATTGCTGCTTTTAAACAGGACCCCATAAATTTCAGCGAAGTGATGCAAAGTGAACAGTGTAATGGATGGGTCAAGGCAATAGAAGTGATAATTGCGGCGCTCCAAACCTACAACGTCTAGCAAGTCGTCAACGTCCGCCTGGCTCTAACGCATTACATATCAAGTGGGTATATAAGACCAAGACAGATGCGCAAGGAAAGGTCGAGCAATTGAAGGCACGACTTGTCGCTTGTGGACACGTACAAGTTCTGGGCGTCGACTTCAATTTGATTTTTGCGGCAGTAATGGACCTATTGACCGAGAAGATTATTCCAGCTCTAGCTGCGGCGTGTGGGGTGTCTGCTAAGCATGGCGACATCCTCAACGCATATGTCAAGGCGGACAAGGAGGAACATCTGCAGATATTCCTGCAGCTGCCGCGCGGCTTGAGTATCTCCACCGAGACGATCAACAAGTACGATGGTGAAAGCGAAAGAGATAGCTATACAAGAGCCTCTACGGGCTGAAACAGGCTGGCCGACTATGGAGTCAGCTGTTGCACGCACGCCTAGTCGAAGCCTGTTTCCAGTGCTGCGAAAGTGACATGTGTTTATACTGGAAAAAGATAGGGAAGATCTCGTCGTTGTTGGAGTGTATGTTGATGATCTTCTCGCTACCAAAACGAATGCGGCAGCTGTGAATCGCCTTTTCGACAGCCTGACATCCCTATCAATCAAGGACCTAGGGCTTGTCAGTAAGTTTCTCGGCATGCCTATCGACCTTAATGGCAAAGGAGGCTACACTCTGGATCAGGAGGAGGCAATCGGTGACCTTCTTCGTGGAAACGGACTAGAAATCCGAATTGTACGGGTGCACCAATTGTGGTGACTGTTACGAAGTGCAAGCAAAGACGCAACTCTTCTAGGCTCGGAAAGTGCGAGTGCAGGACCAACTATTGGATAGTCTTAGTCACTTATTGGAAGTTTGCTGTGAGTAGCGCGGTACACCCGGCCTGACATCGCTTTTGCGCTTCTTAAGGCCGCACGTCAGACGCATGCACCACGGTTAATTTACTGGAGTCTCGCTAAGAAGGTTGCGAGGTATGTGAAAGGTACTGCTAGCTTAAAAATTACCATGACTCCGGCTCAAGATCGACACCAAGCCCTGCGATTGAAAGCTTATAGCGACGCCGACTTTGCTGGGGACAAGTTCGACAGAAAGTCGATGACTGGTGGGGTGTTGCGCTTAAGTTGCATGGCAGTCAACTGGGGTGCCTGCAAGCAAAGTGGCATTCGTTATCGACTATGGAGCCCGAGCTTGTCGCTGCCTCAGAGACGGCGCGCAAAATGCTCGGCCTCTGCAAGATGCTCACCAAGATCGGAATAGCTCCATCTTTGCCGATGTATCTGCACGTCGATTATCAAGCAGCAATCAGTCAAATTGCTGATAAGGCGTCGTCGATCAAGTCAAAGCATGTCGACGTTCGATTCAAGTTCCTGTGTGATTATTCGCGTCGAGGCAAAATCAATGCGTCTTACCTGAGGTCAGAGCTGATGCTAGCCGACCTAATGACGAATGCACTTGATTCTTTTAGGCTCGTGATACTTCCTCATCACAAAGCTTAAAAAAATCGAAATAGTCGTGGCTCTTCGCAAATGATGCATATCGGCTAAAAAGGTGCCAACAATGGCCAAGAAAAGAAGACGATCAAGAGGTGTTCAAGAATAAGGATGGCCAAGGACATGCATGACGATCAAAGAGTGTTCAAGAAAAAAAAGAAAGATAGAAGAACTAAGGCGCACTCGAGGAGGAGTGTTTGAAGGTTAATGTTGAAGCAAAGGACTGTTGTCTTTGTTGCGAAACGGTACTGGATTCTACGATTATCGCCAGACGTACTTCGACTATCCATAGTGAAAGCAAGATGTTGTTAGGTAGCGTTGACCGACAACCAACCGTTTTGGAGCTGTTGGAGCAGAGAGACTTTTAGGCGACAAAAGTAGCAATACTTACAATAAACAGATTTTTATCTTCCTCTAAAAGCGCTCAACGTTTTTACTTTCTATACATACATCATTACAATTTTGCTCTATGAAGAGCAAGAGCGGGCAATCCTCATAGAGGAACAAACCCGTCGTCGGGCTGCCAAGAAAGCGAAAGGTATAGCTCATAGTGAATATAGATTCACCCCGCTTAGTGCGGACGAGCCTTTCAAAGAAATGGTGGGTCGCAGTTTGGCCATTTGGACCTCCGGTGACACGGCAAGAACGCCAGAGGAGATAGCTGCTCACGACGCCCTTCATGAGCGAAACCTTCCGCCAAAGGTAATGACGAGAAGTCAGCATCTGGCGCGTTTACGTGATCAAGCCGGTGGGGCTTCGGTGACCTCAATAAGAGAAATTCCGATCGTTTTATTTCCAAACGAAACAAGAAGTGAAAAGGAAGTCTCATTTGAAAACTGGGTCCACCGGGGCCGCCGCCGCTATAATATTTGGAATATTAGAGAGTCTGCGGATGTGGCTAATGTTCGTTTGAAACGAAAGCTCTGCTTCGATTTCGCCAAGATTAAGGCCAAAGACCAGTTAAGTTCGGCATTTATGCCAAAAAAACGAAGAAAGATCTAGCCAATGTTTTGCTGCTTCGGCTGACCGTGCGACAATGGATTGAAGCCGCACTGAGGCTCGCGTGCTTCAACAACATGATTTGTCAGTAAAAATTATCTCTGATCGAGGCCCTCGTTTCACGGTTATATTCTGGAAATCAATTTTACGAGTGCTTGGCACTAGATTGGATATGTCCACTGCGGACTACCTGCAGACCAATTGTCAAACTGAACGTTTCAATCGCGTCATTGAAGACGTTTTACGCAGTGTGTGTGCTCAGATACCAAAGCGCTGGGCTTGAATGCTCCCAGTGGTGGATTTTGCGTAAAATGAAACTGTACATGCCTCTACAAGCTATACTCCGTTCTATGTCAACGGTCTCACCCACTCACGTATTCCGTTAACGATACCATTGCGTGGTTCAGGGCTCGGTGAGAGAGAATTAGCCGATAGGCTTGCTAATATCAGCCCTATTACCGTTCGGAAACAAGTAAACGAGTTTCTCGCGACGCGATTTAGTGTCTTGAGACATGTACGTGATACGATGGCTGATAGCTAAGACAAACAAAATGAACAAGCAGATGCCAAAGGCAGAACCTATATTAATTCTTATATGGTCGGAGACCGAGTTTTATTAAACGCTAAAAATTTACCTACTCACTTGGTTCCTGCGGTCCTCAACACCAAATTGCGCCCGCGCTTTATTGGACCATTTACGGTCGTGGCCAAGAAAGGCCTAGCTTGCACGCTAAACCTTCCTAGCAAGCTGCGTACACACCCAGTGCTCTACGTCGGCTTGCTTAAGCCATATCGGGACCCTTCACACGTGGCCTTACAGGCGCTTGTGCCAAGACAGACGGTCGTGCCGCAGATTGCTGCATCCTAACCAGGATGTCCAGCTGGCTTTCTAAACGAGGTTGCTGACGTTCCAGCATTGAATGATGGTTCTGAATTGCCTCAAGAGAGCTCTCAACCCGAGCAACGACCTCATGAAGAAGTTGCACCTCGTGCTTAAAAGCAAAGCATCTTCCGCCGAAATTTCGCCCCCCCCCGCGCTGCTTGATGTGCGAAGGAACCTTAGGTTTCGTGTGAAACAATGTTAAAGCGACGTCGTCGTAATGGCCAATACCAGTATCTGGTGAAGTGGCTAGGGTTCTTCACTTCTAAAAAATCTTGGGAGTTTGAAGTTCCTCTTCGGCAAGATTGCCCTATGCCGTTGACGTTTTTGAGCGCCAAGCTTAGGTTCAACTCGCGTCAAACGACGCTTCAACCACTAGACGTGGGATTAGGTTGATCTATAGGCGCAGCAGCGTGCGCCGAGGGTTTAACCCGTTGGCAAGTTTCGCATGTGCGAACGTATGTGCTGACCCATTTATTAAGTTTGGACCGCCAACAAATCTGCCTTACAGAGCCGTCGATCTTTTCTTTACCGAGATGACCACCAAGGACAATATCGTGTGCCTCATAGAGAATTCGGTACTTCAAATCCTCATCATGAGAAGCATCGACATGCGGGGGATCCGCAGCGTCCGTGGAATAAATCAACAGGTCGTTATCTATAGAAAATCGATGTAACATTGCATGCAAATGTGCCGACAATTTGAAGCCCGAGTCAGTGCTCTTTTGTGCTCATAGCAGAGCAACACACTGTCCATCCTGGGTCTATGCCGAACAAATTAATCCAGTAATAAGCGACATTATCGTCTTTAAATGAGAGAGCTCATAATCCGGCCTGCGTGATAACGCATTGGCCAAAGCATTCTGCTTGCCAGGCTTATACTTCACCTCGAAGTTGTATTCGGCGGAAAAAAATAGCCATCGGGTCATCCTCTGTGAGATATGGGACGACTTAGTCGCCGTGCGTAATGATGCATGGTATGTATATGTCACAAACGGGTTAGAGCCTAGCAGATGAACTCTGATTTTGACGAGAGCATACTTCATAGCAAGAAACTTTTTGTCATGAACTGAGTAGTTCTTTTCTGCAGCTTAAAGCTGTCTGGTCTCGAACGCGGTAACACGTTCACGCCCGTCACCATCTGTTTGTAATAGAGCACTGCCAATGGCAACATCCGAACCGTCACAGAAGACACTAAAAAGGCCAATTTGGATTTGGCAGTGCGAGAATTGGGGCATGTATTAGACTATCCTTAACTGCTTAATAGCATTATATTCTGTGCTAGACCAACACCATTCTGTATCCTTTTTAAGGAGATTAGATAATGGCCTAACCATATCAGCAATTTTTTTGCTATGGCTGTGCAAATATTTGGCGAGACCCAACCACTCGAGCAAATCCGTTTGGTGTTTAGGAGCCGGCCAATTTACTATGGCTTTACCTTAGCGGGATCCGCTCTAAGGCCTCACTTCCCAATGAAGCATCCTTAAAACAGAATTTCTTTTCCGCCAAAAACGCATTTAGATGCATGGGTAGACAACTTATTTGTGCGCATACACGCGAACACTGCTCGCAAATGGTCCAAATGACCTTTCATATCCGACCGACCCTGCTCCGCACGACTATGGACAAAAATATCATAAAATAGGTCTGTTTGATAACCTCGATGAGGGCGGAACAGTTGCGCCACTAGCCGATTAAATGTTGCCGCGGTGTTGGAGAGCCCTTGTGGCACAACCAACCAGTCCCATAGCATACCGCTTGACCTCGATTTGGAGGTAAAACAGATGGTGGATTGGTACATACAACATCTTGGAATTTCTTATTCAAGAAATAAAATGGATCCGTAGGATCTTTAAGGATCGATGACCTACTCCGCGCACAACGTATAGCTTTTTTTTTTGTCATCCAGGACAGTTTCGTGCAGAAGGGACGATGAGTATAATTTAATCGTTGATCGAATGACCACCATCTCAGATAAGTCGCCAGCCTTAAGACTCGGCCTCACTCATCAATAGACATTTCGTATAATCTAAAAGAGAATGTAACGAAGTTGCCGCAAGGCTAACTTCTCCCTCAACGTTACCAGTTACACCATTCGCAATATTATTAGGGGACCGGCCGGACGTAACTGTTTCGTGGTTCCGCACAGAGAACATCTACGGATTTTCTTGTTCTGTTCCACAGCTTGAAGAGCCTGTTCTCCTTCCTCAACGAGGCTTTGACCCATGGATTCCGGTCTATTAGACGGTACCCATGTGCTCGAAGAGCTTGTTCGATAAACAGGTGTCTAACACGAACAGACTTGAAGTCGAACTCAGCGCGTAGAGCTATGTCAACTGCCTCGTCGAAAGTAGCAGGATGAGATCGGGAAGATTCCATCCGGGCAACGCCCTCATTGAGACTACCCTTGAAGATGGTTACGACAATAGCTCCTTGCACCGGGTCTTAATGATTAGATGCAATGAGAGTTCTCAACTCCTGGGCATAGTATTCTAGGGTTCGTTGACCCTATCAAGTCGCGCTGACCCGTGATCNGCGTCGTCGATCAAGTCAAAGCATGTCGACGTTCGATTCAAGTTCCTGTGTGATTATTCGCGTCGAGGCAAAATCAATGCGTCTTACCTGAGGTCAGAGCTGATGCTAGCCGACCTAATGACGAATGCACTTGATTCTTTTAGGCTCGTGATACTTCCTCATCACAAAGCTTAAAAAAATCGAAATAGTCGTGGCTCTTCGCAAATGATGCATATCGGCTAAAAAGGTGCCAACAATGGCCAAGAAAAGAAGACGATCAAGAGGTGTTCAAGAATAAGGATGGCCAAGGACATGCATGACGATCAAAGAGTGTTCAAGAAAAAAAAGAAAGATAGAAGAACTAAGGCGCACTCGAGGAGGAGTGTTTGAAGGTTAATGTTGAAGCAAAGGACTGTTGTCTTTGTTGCGAAACGGTACTGGATTCTACGATTATCGCCAGACGTACTTCGACTATCCATAGTGAAAGCAAGATGTTGTTAGGTAGCGTTGACCGACAACCAACCGTTTTGGAGCTGTTGGAGCAGAGAGACTTTTAGGCGACAAAAGTAGCAATACTTACAATAAACAGATTTTTATCTTCCTCTAAAAGCGCTCAACGTTTTTACTTTCTATACATACATCATTACAATTTTGCTCTATGAAGAGCAAGAGCGGGCAATCCTCATAGAGGAACAAACCCGTCGTCGGGCTGCCAAGAAAGCGAAAGGTATAGCTCATAGTGAATATAGATTCACCCCGCTTAGTGCGGACGAGCCTTTCAAAGAAATGGTGGGTCGCAGTTTGGCCATTTGGACCTCCGGTGACACGGCAAGAACGCCAGAGGAGATAGCTGCTCACGACGCCCTTCATGAGCGAAACCTTCCGCCAAAGGTAATGACGAGAAGTCAGCATCTGGCGCGTTTACGTGATCAAGCCGGTGGGGCTTCGGTGACCTCAATAAGAGAAATTCCGATCGTTTTATTTCCAAACGAAACAAGAAGTGAAAAGGAAGTCTCATTTGAAAACTGGGTCCACCGGGGCCGCCGCCGCTATAATATTTGGAATATTAGAGAGTCTGCGGATGTGGCTAATGTTCGTTTGAAACGAAAGCTCTGCTTCGATTTCGCCAAGATTAAGGCCAAAGACCAGTTAAGTTCGGCATTTATGCCAAAAAAACGAAGAAAGATCTAGCCAATGTTTTGCTGCTTCGGCTGACCGTGCGACAATGGATTGAAGCCGCACTGAGGCTCGCGTGCTTCAACAACATGATTTGTCAGTAAAAATTATCTCTGATCGAGGCCCTCGTTTCACGGTTATATTCTGGAAATCAATTTTACGAGTGCTTGGCACTAGATTGGATATGTCCACTGCGGACTACCTGCAGACCAATTGTCAAACTGAACGTTTCAATCGCGTCATTGAAGACGTTTTACGCAGTGTGTGTGCTCAGATACCAAAGCGCTGGGCTTGAATGCTCCCAGTGGTGGATTTTGCGTAAAATGAAACTGTACATGCCTCTACAAGCTATACTCCGTTCTATGTCAACGGTCTCACCCACTCACGTATTCCGTTAACGATACCATTGCGTGGTTCAGGGCTCGGTGAGAGAGAATTAGCCGATAGGCTTGCTAATATCAGCCCTATTACCGTTCGGAAACAAGTAAACGAGTTTCTCGCGACGCGATTTAGTGTCTTGAGACATGTACGTGATACGATGGCTGATAGCTAAGACAAACAAAATGAACAAGCAGATGCCAAAGGCAGAACCTATATTAATTCTTATATGGTCGGAGACCGAGTTTTATTAAACGCTAAAAATTTACCTACTCACTTGGTTCCTGCGGTCCTCAACACCAAATTGCGCCCGCGCTTTATTGGACCATTTACGGTCGTGGCCAAGAAAGGCCTAGCTTGCACGCTAAACCTTCCTAGCAAGCTGCGTACACACCCAGTGTTCTACGTCGGCTTGCTTAAGCCATATCGGGACCCTTCACACGTGGCCTTACAGGCGCTTGTGCCAAGACAGACGGTCGTGCCGCAGATTGCTGCATCCTAACCAGGATGTCCAGCTGGCTTTCTAAACGAGGTTGCTGACGTTCCAGCATTGAATGATGGTTCTGAATTGCCTCAAGAGAGCTCTCAACCCGAGCAACGACCTCATGAAGAAGTTGCACCTCGTGCTTAAAAGCAAAGCATCTTCCGCCGAAATTTCGCCCCCCCCCCGCGCTGCTTGATGTGCGAAGGAACCTTAGGTTTCGTGTGAAACAATGTTAAAGCGACGTCGTCGTAATGGCCAATACCAGTATCTGGTGAAGTGGCTAGGGTTCTTCACTTCTAAAAAATCTTGGGAGTTTGAAGTTCCTCTTCGGCAAGATTGCCCTATGCCGTTGACGTTTTTGAGCGCCAAGCTTAGGTTCAACTCGCGTCAAACGACGCTTCCAACCACTAGACGTGGGATTAGGTAGATCTATAGGCGCAGCAGCGTGCGCCGAGGGCTTAACCCGTTGGCAAGTTTAAAATGTGCGAACGTATGTGCTGACCCATTTGTTAAGTTTGGACCGCCAACAATTCTGGCTTACAGAGCCGTAGGTCTTTTCTTTTCTTACCGAGATGACCACCAAGGACAGTATCGTGTACCTCATAGAGAATTCGGTACTTCAAATCCTCATCATGAGAAACATCGACATGCGGGGGATCCGCAGCGTCCGTGCAATAAATCAACAGGTCGTTATCTATTGAAAATCGATGTAAAATTGCACGCGAACGTGCCGACCATTTGAAGCCCGAATCAGTGCTCTTTTGTACTCATAGCAGAACAACACACTGTTTATCCTGGGTGTAAGCCGAACAAATTAATCCAGTAATAAGCGACATTATCGTCTTTAAATGGGAGAGCTCATAATCCGGCCTGCGTGATAACGCATTAACCAAAGCATTCTGCTTGCCAGGCTTATACTTCACCTCGAAGTTGTATTCGGCGGAAAATAATAGCCATCGGGCCATCCTCTGTGAGATATGGGACGACTTAGTCGCCGTGCGTAATGATGCGTGGTATGTATATGTCACAAACGGGTTAGAGCCTAGCAGATGAACTCTGAATTTGACGAGAGCATACTTCACAGCAAGAAACTCTTTGTCATGAACTGAGTAGGTCTTTTCTGCAGCTTAAAGCTGTCTAGACTCGAACGCGATAACACGTTCACGCCCGTCAACATCTGTTTGTAATAGAGCACTGCCAATGGCAACATCCGAACCGTCACAGAAGACACTAAAAAGGCCAATTTGGATTTGGCAGTGC
>NC_090616.1:896440-924793 GCF_004359215.1 Bremia lactucae | reverse complement strand
ATTCGTAATAATGTTGGACTCAGGGTCCTGTCTCCTGCTCAATGCAGTTAAGACATCAGCAACACCACGTTCTAGGAACGGAATCGGGGCCCATCGACGTTAATCCGGAGAAGAAGGCGGGTAAGAGCGACGCTCTTTCTCCTTTTCCTCTGATAGAGAGTGACATTCAAAGTCCACCATTCCCTCATCGTCGAGGACATCGCTGCGGCATGCAAACTTACCTCACCTCAACTTGGTGGAGTGGAAAGCACTACACCGCCTCACGGCGGTGTCTGAAGAGATTGTCGTGACGTCACTCCTGAGCACAGCGACGCTTGATCGACAGCGTGCCACTTTCAACGACTACATGGTGCGCGAACTCTCCGAAGTGAATCGGCGAGTATCGATTTCCTCGCGCACTTCGCAGTACAATGCTTTTTAACTGGAGTACGTCAACGTCACTATCTCCCGCTTATTAGATGGATCCGCGAGATTGATATTGCAGTAGCGTCAAGATTGTTTGATGCTCTGACAGCCAAAGCCAACATTCTGCTATCTGGACTGCCAGGCAAGGCTAACGAACGGGCTCTGAAATTTTTTCGTCGTGATCGAATTCGCGTTTCCCACGCTAGACACCATCCAATGTGACTTGCGACTGGCATTTGAGCCTCCACGAGACGAAACTTGCTTGCGTACAGAGATCTTTTCCTTTCGAGAGTTCAACTTGTCGATGCGTGGTAAAGTTCAAAAGATACGACTCCCTGCTTCGTGTATTATCCTGCAACCGATCAACATGGATTGCAAGTCCATCTTTTCGTCTTAGGTACGCAGCAGGGCATGACATGCTACTGCCTCACGCGTCCTGAGCCAAAGAACCTCGAAGAAGCATTTGCTCTCGCGCTTCGTGAGAATTACGTTTTCGCGTCGTCACATTTACTTGCAGCGTCACTGCCTACCTAGATGCCTGGTCTAGAGACAACGGATCTCCACGCAATCGATATCTCGTGGTCGCGACAACTCTTTACGCCGCGACACTCGCAGTCTCAGCACAATGAAGTGTTTTTGTTGCGGCAAGACTGCACATCGTGCGGCCGTTTGCCGCGCGCCCGCGTCGGTGGCCATATACCCAGCCGCCGATGGCCCCGCCAAAAAACCAGCAATCCAAGTAGGCGCGGGGTGCTATTCTGACAGAAATGGAACCCTGGGTATCCCGGTGGCAGCTCGGGCTCCTAGCCCGAGCGTGACTTATACTCACCGCCATGCGCGACGAGTCAAGACTGATCATCATAAGTCTTCGTTGCTGGATTGAATTGACCACTCCGAGCGATTTTGGACTCTGGTGCCACAAACAACTTCTTCTGCGCCTCCTGTTTGATTATCCTCCCGTCTACCATCACGGTTCGAGAGGGTACGTGTGACATCATTGTTAAGCTCGCCGATGGCCAACGACAACGTGTTCCACACAGAACGGCTATTTTGCCATACACTTCTGATATGGCTATGCGAGCAACGACGGGTTTTTCGTTACTATGCATTCGATTGCATTCTGGGGATACCGTGGCTATCACGGTATCAGCCGCAGATCGATTGGCTTTCTCGGTTCGTCAAGCGCCGAAGCGAATATGATGTGAGCGAAGTATTCGCTCGCCTACTCGTTACGGCGTCCGATCGGCCTCTCTTTAAGGTCAAGAACAGACTTGCCACGAATAGAAGTCAGCACAGATAGAGCAATGGCCTTCTGCGTGCGGTATGCTCGGTCACGCTGATGAATCTAATGAACGAGGGGTAGAACAGTGGTTTCCGCAAACAATTACATCGACTGAGCAGAGGCTCCTGATTTTGAACGAGACGGCGAAGAGAGGTAACTGCATACAACTACATCGGCTGAGCAGAGGCTTTCGATAATTTTGAGGCGGTCGAACAGAGGTTCCCGCGTCTAACTACATTGGCTAAGAAGCGCTTCCGATGACTACCGAAGCGGTCTACGACAAGCTCCCGCTTCTGATTGACAAGACTGAGCGGCCTGTAGGTCCCCCATGGTGGAGATGCGTTCCAAAGTTTAGAGGAAGGTACATTATGCTCCTACGATAGCGGCATGCCAGTCTCGAGAAGGGGTTTGTGATACAAAAACACACGTAAGAACGGATCACGCTGATCTCCGAGACGACAATTGTCTCGGATTCCTTCACTACAGAATACGTTTGCGCGCTTGAATATGTGGAGGGGTCTCCAAATCGCCGCCGCTACATTGCAGTAGCGAGCCCATCGTGCAAGACGGTAAAAATCGCATTTCTATTAACCTCATCGTGAAAAGACTTTCTTTACGACCTAAAGGTAGAGCAAGTGTGCGTCGTTTCAGCTGTCGAAACAGCTAATGAACAAGTTTTTAAGGGCCGTTCAAAGAGCGCTGAGCCTAAATCAGCGCGAGAAAAACGCTTCGCGACGCAGTCCTGGGATGCCCTGATTCGGGCAACCATGTTTACAATCTCGCGCGTGAGTATGGCGATATTTTTCCGGAGAATGTGCCCGCTGAGCTTCTAGCCGATCGCGGAGTGCGGGACGAGATTGACCTCGGGCCCAAGTTGAAGGATTGCGTGGCGCAGCAGTGGTCGTTGCCGTTGCCGCGTGATCAAGTCATCGCTATGGATGAATTTTTGTGAGCCGCCGTAAGGCTGGCCATGTTTGCGAGAGTATTTCGCCACATCTGAGTTCGACTTTCAGTGTGAAGGAAGCCACCGGCGTGTGCGGATTGTAGACGCATTTAACAAGCTAATTGACGCCACGATCGCGGTTGAAACACTCAACCAACGAGCCATACGTTGGGACAAGTGAGGACTTTTGTCAACAGTGCACAATGAGGCATGATCTGTATAGATACAAAACGTCTTCTCGCCAAGAAAATATACCTTGAACTTGATTATTGCGTACGCATAGCCAAAATTACTTTATCATGGACGCGATGATTCTTCTCAACAGGTTATAATCCGTCGCGATTGGAAGCTCACGACTCGCTCTCGACCCTCGTTATCCAATTTGCGTGAGAGCACATCCTATCGCAAAATTACTTGCGTCACCGGCGACATAAAAATGCTTTGTGTCATCAAGGAGCATCAATTCCGGTGCTACAGACAAGCTCTTCTTCACGGAGTCGAAGGCCACTTTATATTTGTGTTCCACAACCAGACGGAGTCTCTTTCAAGCAATGTTGACAATGGCTGAATTAGCTCAGCATATTTTTTGTATACTTGCGCAGGTAATTCGCCAGGCCGAGCCATTGTCGAAGTTCAGTCGGGTTTCTGGGTGTCGGCCAGGAACATATTGATTAGACCTTCTCAAAGCCAGTGCGGACACCTTTCTAGCTGACGTAGCAACCGAGTACTGGAATCTCGGGAGCACAGAAAACACATTATATCAATTTCGCATACACTTTGTTCTCGCGCATCGTTTGTTACATCCGCTTTGCATGTCGAAGGTGCAACTTCATATCGCTGAGCTGATGCTCAGCGCGGCTGTGAAGAAATATGTCTTGAAAATAACCGGGTGCAAATTACGAAGCGGGCGAAGTACTTGTGCCACCACCCAAATTGAGCGTTGCTGGAGCGTTCTCAAGGCCTTGTGGTATGACGAGCCACTCCGAAGCATCCCGCTTAGGGCGCTCACCGCACTGAATGATATATCACTGTCTTTCATTAAAATTTGATAGAAGCCGTCTGTCAGATCAATAGTGCCTAAGATCTCGATCCCGGACATGGTATCAAGTACCACGTCGTTTCGGGGAGCCGAATACAAATTCGTTGTGTATTATAAGCCAGGCAAGAATAATGTTTTTTTCTGACACGTTGTCTCGTCGCCCAGACTATGACCCTCGCCAGTGGCATGCGATGAAAGATTCCTGACCGCAAAATAAATGAGGCTCTGCTGCGGTAGATCGTGGTGAGAGATGGCAATCCACCATGATCGCACATTTCCTAATGCTGTCATCACATGAGAGTGTATATCGCTCAGGCACGAGTTCGATGAGAATTGAAGGCGTCAACGTGCCAGAAACGAAGCAGGGCCGGACGAGAAGATAAGTATGTCACTTGCCCTCCAGCGAAGGTCAAGATTCATAGAATCAATCAAACGCTAGGATTCCTAGCATAAAATGCGAGGGGCTCTGGAAGTATAGAATCTGATAGAAACGAGTTGCTCGCCTGCTTTAAAAGACAACATGCGTGAGATCACTCTGATGTGGTCTTGCTGCAAGTAACTTAATTAGTAGTGACGACGTACGTGGGGTCTCGAGACAACATGGCGCTCAATAGGGTTTCCGGGTGGGGCAGCGATGCCTGGCACTCTCGTTCTGGGGCCCAATTGAACAGAAGACAGGAAGTGTTGGAAACCTACTGCACCGCAGGCCGATATCTAAAGATACCAGGCCTTGGTAAGGAGCTTTGGTCGCAGCGCTTCATGGCGCTGCAAGGAAAAATGGAAGGCAATGATACCGTTATGGTCAACTGTTTCGCAACAGTAGTAGAACGACGGCACGATTATTTCTATAAAATCTAGCTGCACTCAGCATACCGCCCACGGCTCGGGCAGCAATGTCAACTGTACGTAGCACCAGACGCTCGATTGGTCGTGTCGCACAGTTGCGGATGGTCATTTCTCAACGGCTTTATAGCGATTGTAGGACAAATGAAGGCTGACGGACGCAGTTGAAGTAAAAATGCCTGATCCTTTTGATCAGGTTGGGGTTTTCGAGTTTCAGAACGTCTTGCATACATAGACCTACATAACGGGCGGAGGGCACGAGGCTACAAGTCGCCTTGACAGGTGGAGCATTTCGGATACGTCGAGCCTATGGTGTAACGAGGCACTACGACTTGCACTGCTTCAGTACAAGTCCACTTCGCAATGCTTCAGTTGCGAGTGGTGCCTTACGTCACTTCACGTACACTAGTACGTGCAGAGGAAGACTTCTCTGTAAGACAACTAACTTAGAAGGGTTATTAAAATTAAGTTTCTCTTCTTTCTATCTGTTAATGCTAACTTAATTATGAACTAATGCTAAACATGCAATTGAAATCTAATCCGTCTCTATCTCTTTGGGCGTCCTGCAGAGTCTGCAACACAGCATCTAAATGACGCTTGTGCGACTCTATTGCCCTCAGCCCGTCCTCGGCCCTTGTTTACGTTTACAGCTGATTCGTGTGCGGGATCAATAGATATGATGGCCTATACCTATTTATGGATAAGGTTTCTGAATATTACTATTTAAAGTAATATTCTTCAAACATTATCTACCTTTAAGATTTTACATTAATTAACAACCTTTAAGTGTTAATTTCATGTAACGATACACCCCGTTGCATCACCCCTCCCTTAAACGACAATCACTCTGACTGTCATTGGATGGAGCCGTCACTATGTGACCACTTAATTTTTAAAATGATGTTGATTGGTCAGAACCATCATTTTAAATTCCATCGCATGAAGACCAAATTCATGCGGGATGCTGAGAGTGCGGCGCCTTCGGCTGCGGTTCGTGCAGCCGCGGGTGACGCCCTGTTATCTCTTGCGGCAGACGTTCCGTCTGCCGTAGTATTTTCTATTCGCGCAACTCTAGATGTTGCGGGTGCACGTGATGATTCATCACGTGAATACGACCTCTCTTTGGAGGTAGACTACGAATGCGAGTTGGACGAAATGGCCGACTCGGGAAGAATAAAACAGTCGCCTGATAGACGTCAGGAAGCTGACTTTGAGCCTTCGAATGAGGGGGCTGATTCTGATAGAGAAGGTAATAGCGCTCGGTATAGCCTGTTTGGTTCCGACGATGAGGATGATTCCCCATCGCAATCTCCGTCTCCCGTGCGTGGTGATGACGATGGCATAAGCCATCGTGATAAAAGTTTTAGTGGTTCCCCTGCTTCAGTGGGTACCACTTAGGGGAGTGAAGACAATAAAATATCTCATCTTGCCTATCAGAAGAAGCCGTGGCTTTTGCCAGAACGGCTTATCAATAGCTTGTCTGGTGAGACTTCTCCCCACAATAAATATCCAATATTTATTGCGACAAAGCTACATGGCCTTGATCCCAGCGCGAAGAACTTTCGCGCTGAGGAAGATTTCTATCTCGATGCTTTTCTTAAGTATCGATGATTTTGTGGCAACAATTAGCGAGATTAAGTCTCGCTTATACAAGCCTGGAGCGCGTTCATTCGCAATGTCAAAGACATTGGACGCGAGGCCTGGCTTAAATAACTTAACGCGAAGCGCGTTAAGTTTGAGAAACGAACTCCAACCGGCGCAAAGTATAAATTGCATCGGTTGTCACGTGAGGCTGGACTTCCATGCCTCACGTGGGGTGATCCCTGTCCGTGTTGTGTAGACAACTCGAAGAGGGTAAAAGGGGATGTCTATTCCCTTTCTTCGCCCTGGGGAAGGGCTCGCATCTCTATTGAGATGCGTGACGCGATTGACGTTTTGCAATCGATTTACAGGCGCCAAGGGCGCGTGTTTCCGATGGGCCTTCTGAACCATCGGATTGGTCTCGTCATACTGACGGACGTGGCCCTCAACGTCAGCAACCAGCTGGGATCGAGGCTCCCAGCTGTCATGTGAAGTGAATAACCGCGCCAGCGAACAAGATAACTTATTCGCTGCCCCTTCACATCACGGTGGTTCTGGATACCTTCCACAAGGAAACGTTAATCACCTTGGAAATCCACCAATGGTTGTGGCGGAGGAGGAAAAATTAGATCGGAACCGTGTGTCGTATCTAGAGTCGAAGATCGACAAAATCGATCGCTTCATCCATAATTTGGAGGGGAGACTTAACCACGAGCGCGGCAAGCATCGCTCGTTGGAGCGAAGGTGCAGGCTTACTATAATGAGCGGTTGGATGACCGTTCGAAGAGCGCGTACTCCTGGTGTACGAACGAAAATATCACGCTGTTCGTGATGAGCTGTCATCAGCTCATCGTAGTTTCGAGGATCTTCGGAACAAGCATGAGAAACTTCAGGTTCAACATGAGAACCTGGTTCGCGATCACAAGAATCTTTTGGGGATTCTTGAAAAGGGTGGTCACATCCGTCCTCGAAAGAAGCCGCGTACTGATGGTACGGGCGGAGCCGACCAACGTAAAACGTAGGATGCGTTCGCATCCTACGTGGCAATTCTATTGTGTACGCATTGCCTCTGCGATGCAGTACACGGAAAGGCCCAATGAACTTGGGTAGTAGTTTACTGCTACCCACATTAGTGACTAATCGCTTAGGTAGGTTTACCGTAGAGAGTAGCACTAGATTGTTAATTTTAAATGAATGAACATTTGCTCTTCCATGTTTGTCTGCATTCCGTTACTGACGGTCCAATGCGTTAGCAATGTAATCTTGAACGAAACGGATTACTGGTTCTCGAGTCAGCAAAACAATCCTCTGCTGACTCGTTTGTTGTCTTTTTCAGTACGCTTTGTGCGCACTGCCATGAGATCTTTCACATCTTCGATGTCGATTTCTTCGACTTCGGCATCACTCGCGTCGTTGGTATCTTCGACGCGTGATGAGCATGAGCCAGAAGAGGTTTTGCTCGTGCGAGTCCACCTCCCCTTAAGCTAGAGGATCCCTCTTATTGGGTAGGTATGCGAGGATGGCGTAAGCCATTCACGAAGAACGGTATATGCGTTGTAGATGCATGCACCGAATTATTGATGGCGAATTCGACCATCGGTAAAAACTCGCTCCAATTCGGGGACGATTGGACGTAACCTCGAAGTATCTCTTCGAGGACGCGATTTACGCGTTCTGTTTGACCATCCGTTTCTGGGTGATCGGATGTTGACATAGTCAGCCGTGTTCCGAGAGATCGGAACACGGATTGCCAGAACGCCGCCGTGAATCTCGGATCTCTATCCGAGACTAATTCACGGGGTAACCCATGGAGTTTGAATACCGTGTCGATAAAGACACGGGCACAACCCGGAGCCGTAATCGACTCTGGTACCGCAGCAAGGTGTACCATCTTGCTGAATCTGTCTACAAAAACAAGGATTCCATTGTTTTTGTGTTCGTCTTCGGGAAATCCGAAGACGAAGTCCATAGATACGGACTGCCAACACTCTGCCGGAAGTGGTAGAGGTTGAAGAGGTGCACGGGATGAAGGGCTAGGCTTCACCCGTTGACAAACCTCGCAAGCACGAATGTACTTGCGCACAAACTGATACTGGCGGGGCCAGTAAAAGTATCGACTTACCGTGAGGTAAGTCTTCTCACGTCCACGATGTCCACTTGTTGGAGCATCGTGACACTCATACATGATGCGCAAGCGCAAATCATTGTGAGTCGGGACGACGACACGTGGGGTGTCGCCGGTAACGGCTGTGTAATACAATAAGCCGTTACGTGTTGTGTATCGATCGGATGACGATCGATATAAAGCCGGTAGATCTTTAAAAGATTTATCGGATGGATTCATTAAATGATCCATCAGACAAAGAAGGTCCTTATCTTCTTTATAGGCTTTCTTTATTTCATCAACTAAGGTTGATGATGGAACACTCGTAGTGAGTGTTGCAACAGTAAGATCACTTTTACTGTTGGGGTGCACTGCTGACTCGAAATCGGGTCGGCGTGATAACGCATCAGCGACGACATTAAGTCGTCCTGGTTTATATTCGACGGAGAAGTTATACTCCGCGAAGAAGGATAGCCACCTCGCCATTCTTTGCGAGAGGTGTGGGCTATTGACGGCCGTGCGTAATGACGCATGGTCCGTATATACGATGAACGGTCTATCTGCAATCGGCTGTGCAAAGTTTCAGCTGACGTGATTGATAACAGACGACGCGCTAAGCGCCGTCTGTATCGTATTGCATTTTGCACAGCCGATTGCGAAATTGCTGGCTTCACAGACACATGGAATGGTCTGTATTGATCTGCAATCGCCAAGATGGGCGATTGCATCAAGCTTTGCTTCATACCTTCAAACGAACGCTGATAACATGCGTTCCATAGCCATTTCTCGTTTTTTTCAAGAGACAAGAGAGATGAACTGTCATCTCTGCATAATTGCGAGAGTACTTGTGCAAGTACGCCACTATTCCAAGGAACTGTCTAAGTCCCATCAATCGACTGAAACTGGCCAGCCTCAAGTACGTGGGGTCTTTTTCCCTCAATGTCTTCCGACTGTGCTTGCGCTATCACAGTCGGGTCCTCTACGGTCGACTCTCTACTCGACCTAGGATCATCGTGTTGTCCCTTTGGGGCAACCGGTATTCTGCTTGAATGTCGCCTGCTAGGCGTACATTCATGTCTCAATCCGCTCGACTTCTTCGAGTGGTGGATCTTCGGCGCTGCCTGTGCATTCGCACAGCCGCCGGCAGCTGACTCCACAGTGTGATTAGTCATCACATTGTGATCTTGTGCAGTCGCACTAACGACTGTACCACAAGTGAGGCCATCGCACTCACTCTTAGTACATTTAAACGCCTGTGGACGCTCCAAGACGTTTATCAGATGGCCATCTGATGAACAAGTGGTAGGCATCTTTTCAGATCGATGCTGCCAGCTGACTCTTGGCTCATATTTTCTGAGCCAGGGTAAATCTAGGATGACATCAAATTTGTCATCCAAATCCAGTACGATGAAATCATCAGCGTACTGTAATACTTATAACGTGTAGTGAAATTTCACTACGCGTTTCAGTATTGTTATCGATGCGCCTGTCGCTAGACGCACCGTCATCCTCGTTGAAGGGATGTCGCGCTCAACATATTTAAGCCTACGGCCCTCTAGCGAATGGCAACGAATAAAGTGATTCGACGCCCCACAGTCCACTAGGGCTCTAAGTGACAAATCATTTGTCACTTTTAACTTCAAGGTGATGAGTGATACCTCATCGCCAGGTGCAGAGACACATAATGATTCTGTGTCTGTAGCGACTTTAGTCGAGAGGTTTGCAAATTCTCTCGAGGTTGCTGGATCAGTAGGGCGTTGCGCCCCTACTGACCCCGACCGTTTTTTTGGCGGTCCGCCTCGTTGTTGCGATTTTGTAACAACGTTGGACCCGCGACCGTTGCCCTTTTTGACATTCAGTCCATCATTACGTTCAGTACTTATCGGTACTGGGTGTGGGGCACTTCACGCATGAGCGTAGTGACCTAACTTTTGACAGCGATTGCATTTCTGCAATCGCTTACTGTTCGAAAAGCGAGGTCTCGCTTTCGACATAAGAGAGGTCCATAGGTTCTGGACCTCCAAGCTCGTGTCGTCTTGGAGGACGATATGATGACGAACTAGCTTGAGCCTGTCTCAAGCTAAAGTCCTCCTGTTCCGCAGCGGATATTGCTTCTTCAAGCGTATCCTGTTCTAAGCGGAACAGGTGGGTCTTTACGGGACCATCCGTAAGACCTTGCGGGAACACCGTGATTAACGTGTGTTCATGAGCTAAGTTGTTCGTAATACAACTCGTTGACAGACGTATGTGCTGGGCATAAGCAAGAACATTCATCACGATTACCTTGCTTGAGTTCCAGAATCTCTGATCGAGCTCTGAACTTAGCCCTAGGCAGTTCAAACGTCTGTTTGAGCCGGGATTTAAAAGTCTCTAGTTACTCAACGACATATGGGTCACGCAACTTAAGGCTTAGTGCCCAAATTTTTTGGCACGACCTGCCAAATTTGATTGAGCAAATGCGACTTGCATTTGCTCGTCGACGATGTGACGAGCATTTATGACATCGCCCAACTCGACGAACTATCTTAAGAGGGAGTCCCCTTTACATAGAGATGTCAATCTTTAGGGCTTCGGGACGACGCGTGTGCGTCGTCCCAGGTACAGAGGTCTGTACCTGTTGTAACCTAACAGTTCTGCCTGTTGAGAGCCTTGCTGATTCAGCAAGGCTACCTTCTCCTTCGCCTCGTCAAGTTCATGTTGTATGAACTTGGCGATGGCTGAAAGGAGGGCATCTCTGTCTTAATTGGACAGCATTGCCAAGATTGCATCGTTTCCTACGGTCGAACTCATTCGTTCGACTGCACTCCTTTCTATGTCACTTAGGTCGAAGTACCTAACACGCAAAGCGTGATGCGTATTTCCATTATCATCGAACATATGCATGTTTGATGATAGAACTGTGGTCCTTGGACGGACTACAAAGTGCTACCAGGTGTAAAGGGGCCCTGCCGACTTGTACTGCTTCAGTACAAGTCCACTTCGCACTGCTTCAGTACAAGTCCACTTCGCACTGCTTCAGTACAAGTCCACTTCGCACTGCTTCAGTACAAGTCCACTTCGCACTGCTTCAGTACAAGTCTACTTCGCACTGCTTCTGTACAAGTCACTTCGCATAAGTCCACTTCGTACTGTTCAGTGCGAGTGGTGCCTCACCTCACTTCACGTACACTAGTACGTGCAGAGGAAGACTCTATTTTACAACACTTGCTTTAAAGAGGATTAAATGTAAACTGTATTTAATATATTTAAGTTCTTCTGTTCCTATCTATATACTACTTACTTAATTATAAATTAATAAAAACATGTAATAAACTCTAATATGTCTCTTTGCGCGCGTCCGGTGCTGACTGGACCGCGGAGCAAGTAGATATAATGGCCAATTTCTACTAATGGATAAGCTTTCCGAATATTACTATGTGAAGTAATATTTTTAAAATATTATTTACCTTTTAGATTGTATATTAATGAACAACCTTTAAGTGTTAATGTCATGTAACGATACACTCCGTTACAAAGCGCATAAGATTCATACGAAGTCACAACCAGTTGCCACGTTAAATCTGGCACGTTCTCCAACAATGATGACTTTATTCGACCTATAAGATACATTTTCGGATGGCACAATTCTCACGATACTCTAAAAAAAAATTGCCCAGGTCTGAACAAGTACTGTACATGACAACGGTCATGATAAAACTTCGGCAATTACAATCAGGAATTTAGCCCGCACTGTTGGAAAGTCGAACGAAGCTCTATGTAAACCTAACGTAGTGCGCCTCAATAGGAGTTTCTCTTCAACGCAGAGCCGCGAGGGGCAGAAAGAACCGTTGGGAAAAGATGGGAGTTTCTGCGACACCCTTTGGCCATCATGGACTGGTCGGTAAGACCATGGTTTTACAAATAACCAACGCTAATATATATTCACTTTTTCGTTTCCTATTTACGCAAGACATTGTTTCTACAGGTTATGAGCCCAAGCTCTTTGAACTTGTGAGTGTAACACAAGTACACTACAATTCACAAGCCGCTTTCACGAGAAAAAGCTATGGAAACGAAACCGTCATCGCGCAAGACCAAGAGCGACGAAGAAGTTACTGTGCTTGCGCTGCTTAAGAAGATGAGCGCGAGGCTGGACGGTTTGGAATAACAGATGTGAGCCAGTCCAACCTTGTGCTCGAGCGATACTCAAACACCGGTTCCTTTGATTTTGGATATCCAGCCCAAGTATAAGTTGTCAAGTAAAATTTAAAATTTAGAATTCGTACTAGTTACGACTGTGTTCCACCTTTCAGGAACCACTCAATTCCAGGTAATTCATCATTGGTCCATATTGGGTCTCTCGGCCACCAGTAATGAACCAATGATAAATTGTTACGCTGTGCCCGCTTTTCCCACAGAGCACCTGCCTACAAATGTAATTGGTTATTTTGTTTCTGATAATCCTGTAATGTCCTTTGAATGTTCGCACGGGTAGGGCTCCGGTTCAAAATGTATGCAGCATATTCTGCAGCATCGCTCCAATGGGTAAGTGGTACATCAGAGCAAAAAAACATGAGCCTTATATAGTGCGATTTATACGCTCAGCTTTTCCATTCGACTGGGGCGTACCTGCTTCAGTTTCCAGACGCTTGAGGCCGGATTTCGTGCAAAATTTATCACTAGACGCTGTGTCATACTCCACCGTCCGTCCGTAGAACGCGAATACGGCAACAAAGCTCGGCTTCAAACCAGGCAACAAAATACAGGAACTTGGCGGTGGCCTTATTCTTGTGAGTAGCCACGAAAACGCGCACAGTGCTTGACTTGTAGTCGATAAATGTGACCATATATTGCTGCCACGCTTGTCTCGTGGTTTAAATGGGGCTTTTAAATCGCTGCAAATTACTCCTCCGACCCGGTCAATTGGTGAATTATTGCCAGAGTCCATTAGAGACTGAGGACCTCGCGTCCCTTTACCTTAAGAGCAGAAAAGGGAATTGAAACGGTCATGATCAGTGAACTTGACTCCAGAATTTGAATTTTGAGCCAGACGTTCAATAGAATCGAGAGATGTTCTAGGCGTAAGTGGAACTGGAGAAGCGTACCTTCATCCGGCTTTGAAGTAGTGTATGTCTCCTCCACGGTAGATAGTACCATGCTTACAATGATGTCCTTCGTAACCACTCGTCCTTGTCTGCGCATTGTATTGACCATGCAAATGCCGTTGGCTATGCAACAGTGAAAATCAACCTGGCCATCTTTCACCATGTGACATTGTCGTAGTCGGTCTCAATAAATTTATAACTAATTTTTCTTCAGAAGACCATAAGAGGTTAAACGTAAGTCCTTAGAGAGGAAAGGCGCGTTATAAGCGTTCGATAACGTGATTACGTGGACATCGCCGTCAACACACGTTTCGAAGGGAACATTACCAACCTTAATCACACGTAACATTTCAGCATTTGGCAACATTAGTTCGTCTGCATTGTCACAATCGAGAGCATCATGAAGAAGTCAATTATCTCCAACGATATGACGACTGGCTACTGAGTCCAGTACCCACTTGCAACGGCTCGATGTGGTGACATTAGCACATGTAACCGCAGTGGCATCGGAAATTACTGCAGCCAGAGCAAAGTGTTTCTTCTTTTCCTTGGCATCTCGAATTTCTCGACTCGTTGACTTCACTAAATAGTCTCTTTTTTAAATGTCCAGTTGCGCCACAGCTATGACACTTGCGCGGCTCACTAAAAGCTACAACAATAGCGCGGCCAATATGTCTGGTATTCTTTTGATCGTCATCAATCTCTTGAGTACACACGATCAATTCTTGAGCGTGTGCGACGTAGTCAATACGATTCACAATGTTATCGACAATTCGACGTTCGCTTGACTCACTGACCCCGAGCAAGATGTCTCATATTCAGTAAGTGTTCGGTACAGGTTCGCGAAGGGTGACGCTTTTCATGCGTGACGGTCACTCACAATATCTTGTACATTTCGTCAAGTGAAGTGCAAACGCAAGCTGCGGGGAAATCGACCACCACGCCGCCACGTTTTGTCAAAAGTAGTTTGCTGCAATCGATTTACTTTTGAGATATTCTCCCAGCTTGTGTACTCTAACACGCTCAGCCCATTGGAATCCAGACGCCATCTCTGCCATCTCGTGGGCTTCCAAAATACAGTATGCCTACTCGCGGTAACCGCTTCCCAATCCGGCATATAGTTCATCGTCCGTAAATCGCAGAATCATCAGTTTTGAGCTCTTGCAATCTGGGACTGCAACCCAAGCCGCACCAAACTATGCAACACCACGGTGATACATCTAAGGTTTAACTCAGTATGTATGCGCATACCTTAGAGAAGATCTTGAAGCGTCAAACGGGAAGCTCCAAGCAATCCTCCTTGCTGAGCTACCTCACGGATACCGCTCACGCTAGGGTGAAAATCTGGCTGGTTTTCTCAAGCGAATCGTGAAAGCTAGTGATGGGACGTTCTAGCCCTGGCATCACTTAGTAGTCCTTCCCATGCCCGAGTTTTAGATGAGCGAATCGTCATATTTTGACGGTCCAGATTTGCTTCTAGAGCAAGTGGCCTCCCCCCATCTCACTGGTGTTGAGTGGGATGCCCTCAGTCGCCTCGCGCCGCTGATGAAATCAGCGACCCCCGACGCACTAACGTCTTGTCTTGTATAAATTAATGGCCCACGAAATCGCCAAATCGAACCGTCGAGTCTTAACTCCCTCGCGATATTTCCGGATCAAGTCCGTGAAGATGGACCCTCCTTCTACTCAAAACAAAGTTAAGATCGATTGTCGCAGATGTTTCCGAGAAGTCGGCATCGCCATCGCATCAAGGCTCCTCGAGAAGGCCCCAGTCAAAGGTCAACTTCCTCCTTCCCGTCTTACTGGAAAACCAAGGAATGGGCCCTTGGTAAGCTCGTCATGGACGAGCACGCGTTCCTCACCCTGTATGCCATTTAGGATGACCTTCGTATTGTCTTCGAGACACCACAAGAGGAGAAATTGTCCGCTCAAGAATTCTGTCCATGCGTCAGGGTAAAATGTCAAAGCTTGACTACGTGCAGATGGCTGGCATCTGGCGTCGTGTATATCCACATATCCCATGGACACGTACACACAGGTGAATGTCTTGGATGGTATGTGAGGCGCAGACCCGCTAATCGCTTGAGTATGCGGAGCCTGCCACATTGGAGGAGGCCTTTGCCATTGCCCTCCGTGAAGCCTTAATGTCCCCAAGGCTTATACCAAGCCTTCGGTTGTCACCGTCGCCCGGCCCTCTGGTCAAGAGCCTATAGAGATCATCGCGATCAAGTCGTCGGGTGACAGACGACGTGCGACTCCCTACAAGGGTGACACTCGCACAGCGTCGAATGGTATGCTTCGTTGTCGAAAGAAAGGGCACTGCGCGGCCGAATACACGCGCCAGCAACGATGTTGACGCATGTAGTAAACATCCATTATGAGGGCTCTACCCCGGCCGCACGTCCAAAAAACAATTTGGTCAATCTTTGGCAGCCCAACCTTTCAGCTCTCTTGTGCTATGTGCCCGCTTGAATGCCACGAGCGACGAACAATTTCTTTGCTAATCTTGTCTATCAATGCTGCCTACCAACATTTCCGTTCACAAGGGGTCTGGTAAAGTCATCGTCAAGTTGACAGACGGGAAATCACATTGTGTACCACGAAGCGAAGTGTCATTGCGGAATTTATTTGACGAATTTCGCAGTAATGATGATTTCATGGTTATCGCGATGAACTATGCTATCGATTGCATCCTAAGCATGCAATTGGTGACACGTTATAAGTCCCTAATCGACTGGTTAGCCAGACCAGTAAGACGTCGACGCAAGTTCGACGTTAGTGAAGTGTGTTCCCATCTCTTGATATCCCCAAGTGACTGGCCCGACGTCACAGTCGTGGATCGTGAATACTCGTCGCCTGCGGTGCACAGAGCGAGCGATGCCCTACCTCCACGTATTAGAGAATTTGCGTTTTGAGGTAGAGTAGCAGTACTTAATAGTACTTAATCCTCAACACTAAAGCGTTCATTATTTTTGCGATCATTTCGGTCAGCATATTTTTTCGTTTTTATTCTGTGCGCTTGCCATCGCGTTACGGACTTTTCGTGTGATGGCTTAATCGTTCATCCACAAAGTTTTGAGCCACGCTCACGCTTTTATCATACAACGCGCCGATGACACCGCCGAGAGGTCGGCCATAGGACGTAGCTGTAGATGACGAAACATCATTATTGCATGGGAGCAAAGGCATTCGTTGCTGTGACTCTATACTGACCACTGCCAAACCGGCAGGGTCACTAGGGCATGTTTCTGACTTTGAGATGATACCCTCACGAGTCATCGTCATATTGACGAAATTATGTGTCTCTTTTGAACCGAACGTAGTGAGGGGCCCTCCCCCATTAAGACTCGGGTTGCGCACAAACGAGACTGACGTCCGAGGATGGCGCAGTCCGTTTATATAAAACGGCGTCTCACCCGTACTGGCGTGGACACTGATATGTATAGCGAACTCCACAAAGGGCAATTGTTTGCTCCATTCTTTGGGAGTCGCTATCGTGCGTAATATACCCGCCACGACTTGATTGACACGTTCTGTTCGGCCATCTGTCTGAGAATGACATGCGGTCGACATGTGGAGCTTGCTACCCAGCAGCTCAAACACATGACGCTAAGAAACTGGCGTAAATCGTGGATTTCGGTCCGATACTGTGTGTGGACTTGGGCATCCCGTTTTGTCGGTATGCATTATCGAGGAACAAGAGAGCTGCCTCCTTCCTTGCCTTTGGTCGATGACTTACATGGTGCTAAATGCACCATTTCGCTCAGTCTGTCTACAAAAACGACGAGCCCCGTCCGACCCATGATGTCGGGCGACAGGCCAAACATGAAGTCCAGACTTACCGACTTCCAACAATCCGTTGAAATCGGTAGCGGCTTCAGTGGCGCGCTGCTGGACGGTGCAGGCTTGACGCGCTGACACTATACGCAAGGGCAAATATAGTTGGCCACCCGTCGATATAGGTGTGGCCACCAAAATTCCTCTGACACTCGTAAGAATGTCTTTTCACGGCCCAGATGCCCACTAGATGGTGCATCATGGAGCTCGTGAAGGATCATCAACTTGAGATCTGTGTCATGAGGCACATAGATTCTCAAGGGATCACAAGGTGACAGCTGATGCCATAACAGGCCATCGCTGTAGCTAAAGCGATTGAGCTTAGCTTTCAGGTGCGACGGAAGGGAAACCTTTCGTCCACCGAAGTGATCCAACAGCAGGCGACAGTGGTCGTCCTGACTGTAGCTCTCTTTTATCTCAGAGGCCAATGAGCTCGTCACGTGGTATGCCTTCATGGCTGCCAACGTCGACGGCTGAAATTGTGCTTTCGCACTAGACACACTTTCCTGGTGTCTAACCTCGAAGTCTGGTCTGCGCGATAAAGCGTCAGCCAAGACATTCGACTTACCCGGCTTATATTCAACTTTGAAATTAAATTTAGAGAAGAATGCGAGCCGTCTTGCCATTCTAGGAGAGATATGCGGTGAGTTTATTGCGGTCCGCATTGAAATAGTTGTTGTTTCCCGCTTCAAAACCAAACTTGACGGAAATATATGGAAGGCAGCAAAGGTTCTGAAAAGGGAAGTGTACGAAGAAGCTCTTGCAGAAATCTCGGGAAGGAAGTGCAGGGACCAAGTACAATTTGCGCTGATCCTACAGCCCAGGTATGGAGGTGCGTGGTGCGAAGCGGGGCATGAAGCACAAACTCTCGTGCGGTCAAACGCTTGGCGATCTGAGTGGCTTCAGTGTACAGCACTCTCAGCCCCTTGGCCTGTTGCCAAGGCGTCGTTGACATGAGCGTGAAGTCGATGTGCCGTTGAACGAAGTCACGCTGCGCTGGCCATGCACAACCTTCACGCAGGAACTCTGCCAGGGGGCGCACGCCGAAGACTCTGGACACGTTGAGTCGAAAGCTGTATATGAACTATGAAGCAGCATTGTATCTCAGCAACATTTCCTTGCACTCCTGGACACTTGTGGGAGAACTCCACGCTTTGGCCATGTAACCTCCAACATGGCGGAGTCAATGCAATTCTGAAACATCCTAGAAAGAGCCATGGAACCCTTCGATGTCATCATCCGTATTGTGTGAAAAATTGGAGTAATGTTTTTCAACGCAGTCGAAATATCAAGGCACTATTGGCCCGCGATCAGCCTTAGTAGCAAGCCAGCTCCTACCATTGTCCAGGGAAGCTCGCCGGAAAAAGGTTTACCAAATAAACAGTTCAATTTTCCTACCTTTGTCCAGGGAAGCTCGTCGGAAAAAAGGTTTACCAAATGAACAGTTCAATTTTCAAAGTCCGCGGAAAAAACACGATAGATGCCGAGTCGTTGAACCAAGCAGAAAGACTTGTGCCTGTTTGCAATTTCAACAGCACCTATTCCCTTGTGCGCACGTGTGCGCCGTACTTTTGCAAGGGAACGCAAATGACCCATCTACTTACATGCATCCTTCCTATTCGCTTGAATCTCTTTCTCTTCTGTAATCCGGAATCTGTTTCTTTTTATTATTAATAACTAAATTATAAACTAACATAAAACATGAAATAAAGTATTATCTGTCTCTCTCTTTGCGCGCGTCCAGCGCTGACTGGACCGCGAAGACAGTAGATATAATGGTCTGTATCTACCACCGGATATGTCGTTAGAGTATTACCATGTAAAGTAATGTTCTCCAAATATTACCTACTTCTTAGATAATATATTAATCAACAACCTTTACGTGTTAATTTCATGTAACGATACACCCTGTTACACCACCATTCCCTTAAACAACAATCACTCTGACTGTGATTGGATAGAGCGGTCTCATGGCCTTGATCCCAGCACTAAGAATTCTCGCGCTGAGGAAGATTTCTATCTCGATGCTTTTCTTAAGCATCGATGGTTTTGTGGCAACAATAAGCGAGATAAAGTCTCGCTTATGCAAGCCTGGAGCGCGTTCATTCGCAATGTCAAAGACATTGGACGCGAAGCCTGGCTTCAAAAACTTAGCCCGAGTCGCGTTAAATTTGAGAAAAGAACTCCAACCGGTGCAAAGTATAAATTGCATAGGTTGTCACGTGAGGCTGGGCTTCCATGCCTCACGTGGGGTGATCCCTGTCCTAGTTGTGTAGACAACTCGAAGAGGATAAAATGGGATGTCTATTCCCTATCTTCGCCCTGGGAAAAGGATCGCATCTCTAACGAGATGCGCGATGCGATTGAGGTTTTGCAATCGATTTTCAAGCGCCAAGGGCGCTGTTTGCCGATGGACCTTCTGATCCATCGGATGGGTCTCGTCATACTGACGGACGAGGCCCTCAACGTCAACAATCAGCTAAGAACGAGGCTCCCAGCTGTCATGCAATGGTGTTCGCTGCCCCTTCACATCACGGTGGCTCTGGATACGTTCAACAAGGAAACGCTGACCACCGTAGGAATCCACCAATGGTTGCGGTGGAGGAGGGAAAATTAGATCCGAACCGTATGTCGGATATAATGTCGAGGATTGACAATACCGATCACTTCCTCCATGATTTGGAGGAGGGTCTTGAACACGAGCGCGGCAAGCGTCGCTCGTTGGAACAGACGGTGCAGAATCACCATAACGAGCGGTTGGAAGACCGTTCGAAGAGTGCGTACTCCATGTTGGAGTACGAACGGAACTATCATGCTGTTCGCGATGAGCTGTCATCAGCTCATCGTAGTTTCGAGGATATTCGGAACCGGCATGAGAAACTTCAGGTTCAACATGAGAACCTGGTTCGCGATCACAAGAATCTTTTGGGGATTCTTGAAAAGGGTGGTCAAATCCGTCCTCGGAAGAAGCCGCGTACTGATGGTACGGGCGGAGCCGACCAACGTAAAACGTAGGATGCGTTCGCATCCTACGTGGCATTTCTATTGTGTACGCATTAACTCTGCGATGCAGTACACGGAAAGGACCAATAAACTTGGGTAGTAGTTTACTGCTACCCACATTAGTGACTAATCGCTTAGGTAAGTTTACCGTAGAGAGTAGCACTAGATCATTAACTTTAAATGAATGAACATTTGCTCTTCCATGTTTGCCTGCATTCCGTTTTTGTCGATCCACTGCGTTAGCAATGGAATCCTGGACGAAACGGATTGTTGATTCTCGAGTTAGCAGGAACTCTTCTGCTAACTCATTTGTTTTGTCTTTTTCAGTACGCTTTGTGCGTACTGTCATGAGATCATTATCATCTTCGATGTCGATGGCTTCGACATCGACATCACTTGCGTCGTTGTTAATTTCGATGCGTGATGAGCTTGAGCCAGAATTGGGTTTGCTCGTGCGAGTCCATCCCCCCCCCCCTTAAACTAAAGGATCCCTAAAATTGGGTGGGTATGCGAGGATGGCGTAAGCCATTCACAAAGAACGGTGTATGCGTTGTAGACGCGTGCACCGAATTATTGATGGCGAATTCGACCATCGGTAAAAACTCGCTCCAATTCGGATACGATTGGACTTAACCTCGAAGTATCTCTTCGAGGACGCGATTTTACGTGTTCTGTCTGACCATCTGTCTCTGATCAGAAGTTGACATAGTCAGCCGTGTTCCGAGCGATCGGAACACGGATTGCCAAGAGCTCCGCCGTAAACCGTGGATCTCATCCGAGAACAGTTCGCGGGGTAGACCGTGGAGTTTTAACACCATGCCGTTATAGACACGGGGACAGCCCAGAGCCGTGATCGACTCTGGGACTGCAACAAAATGTACCATCTTGCTGAATCTGTTTACAAAATTAACTTTTCCATTAATTTTGTGATCTTCTTTGGGAAATCCGAAGACGAAGTCCATAGATACGGACTGCCAACATTCTGCCGGAAGTGGTAGAGGTTGGAGAGGTGGACGGGATGAAGAAATAGGCTTCACTCGTTGACATATCTCGGAGGAACGAATGTACTTGCGCACGAGCTGGTACTGTCGGGGCCAGTAAAAGTCGCGACTTACTGTGAGATAAGTTTTCTTACGTCCACGATGCCCGCTTGTTGGTGCATAGTGACACTCATGCATGGTGCATAAGCGCAAATATTGTGAGTTGGGACGGCGGCACGTGGAGTGTCGCCGGCAGCGGCTGTGTAATGGAATAAGCCGTTGCGTGTTGTGCATCATCATATGGCGATCGATATAAAGCCGGAAAATCCGTGAAAGATTAATCGGATGGATTCACCAGATGATCCATAAACGCAGAAGGTCCTTATTTTCTGCGTAGGCTTTCTTTTTGTCATCAAACAAGGTTGATGACGGATCACTTGAAATGAGTGTTGCAGCAGTGAGATTATTTTCACTGTTGGAATGCGCAGCCCGCTCGAAATCGGGTCAGCGTGATAACGTATCAACGATGACTTCAAGGCGTCCTGGTTTATATTCTACGGAGAAATTATTGTCAGCAAAGAAGGATAGCCACCTCGCCATTCTTTTCGAGAGTTGTGGGCTATTTGCGGCCGTGCATAATGACGCTTGGTCCGTATATACGATGAACGGTCTATGTTCGAGGAGATGGACCCTAAACTTAGCCAGTGCATATTTCATGGCATGTCATGCACTGGGTAATTGCGTTCAGCTGATTGCAGCTGACGCGATTGGTAACAGACGACGCGCTCCGCGCGGTCTGTATCGTATTGCATTAACGCACAGCCGATTGCGAAATCGCTGGCGTCACAGACCACATGTAATGGTCTGTCTTGATCTGCAATCGCCAAGATGGGCAATTGCATCAAGCTTAGCTTGATACCTTCAAAAAAACACTGACAATCAGCGTTCCATAACCATTTCTCGTCTTTTTCAAGAGGCGAGAGAGATGAACTGTCATCTCGGCATAATTGCGTGAGTTCTTGTTTAAGAACGCAGCTAGCCTAAGGAACTTTCAAAATTCCTTGACATCGACTAGAACTGACCAGTCAGTAATTGCCTTGATCTTTTCGGGATCAGGGCGCACGCCATGTTTTTTGACGATGACCCACAGAGTGCTATTACGCTTCCAGCGAATATACACTTCTTGAGATTTGCGTACAGCTTATGCTTTCGGATAAGTATAAGAACCTGATGAATGTGAGTTTCATGAGCTTCCACGTCCGTCTTTCCGTTCATGGCCGGGCTATGGACGAATACATCGTCAAAATAACTCGGTGCGAATTCTCGCACCGGTCTCAACAGATTTGTTACGCATCTGTTGAATGTTGCAGGGGCGTTACTAAGCCCCTGAGGCATCACTAGCCACTCCCAGAGCATCCCAATGGGAGTGCTTACTGCTGTGTACGGGATGTCCCGTTCACGCATAAGGATTTGATAGAACCCATCCATCAGATCCATAGACGAAAAGATCGTACTCTTAGACATACCATCTATGATTACGTCTTTTCTAGGTATCGGCGTTTGAGCCGGTACTGTTGCAGCATTCAGTTTGTTGAATGCGTGCACCATCCGCCACACTCCTGTGGCCTTTCGCACACAGAAGGTCGAAGAGCTATGTAGGGAGGTTGACTCCCTCACATGGCCCGCTTTTAATAGATTGATAAAGAATTTATCGATCGCAAGTACTTGTTCACGAGGCAGTGGCCACTGTTTCATGACACAATACATCGAGCCCGGTTTGAGCTTGATCTCATGTCGAGTGCCTTTATCCTCAGGCAACTCGCATGAAACTGTTTCAGGGAATACATCCCTGAATTCAATTAAATCCTTGTAAAGGGCTTGTCTTAAGTGACTTCCAGGATTGAGTAGTATATCTCTCATTCCGAGTCTTCACATCGAGGACACTTTCGTCCATCGATGAGCTGCTGAGAATTCGTTCGTTCTTTGCAAAAAGTTACCGCTGACCGCGTATCGGATACTTATTCGTCCTCTGTGACGAGTACGCAGATCTGCTTGATTTTACCACCCTGCAGATCTCTCAAGAACCGTTTGGGTTCCAGGGTTTTTAATTGAGTTATCTCCGAAGTTAACTTTGGAGGCGCATACAGATCAAGAGTATAAGCGCCTACTCTTGATCCGTCATTAATCAAGACATACAATGTCTCGGTTTCATCGTGGAATTTATCCACAGGCTGCTGAGGGATTAATCCCTCGGGATGCTGAAGTCTAGTCACTTCAGCATTAACTATTTGAGGAAAAAAATTTCTCAAGAACGTGGGGACTTATTCCGTCAACGCCCTCCGACTGTGATTGCGCTATCACAGTCGGTTCCTCTACGACCGACTCTCTTCTTGACCTTGAATCATCGTGTTGGCCCTTTTTGACAATCGGTATATTACTTGAATGTCGCTCGCTAGGCGTATATTCATGTCTCAATCTTCTTGACTTATTCGAGTGGTGGACATTCGGCGCTGCCTGTGCATTCTCACAGCCGCCGGCAGATGGCACCATAGTGCGATTTTATAATCCCACTGTGATCTTGTGCAGTCGTGCTAACGACCGTACCACAAGTGAGGCCATCGCACTCAGTCGTAGTTACATCCACACGCTTGTGGACGCTCCAGAACGCTCATAAGATAGCCATCTGATGAAAACTTAACAGACATATTTACGGATCGATGTCTGGAGCAACTTTTGTCAAGAGATTTGCAAATTCTCTTGAGGTTGCTGGATCAGTAGGGCGTTGCGCCCCTACTGACCTCGACCGATTTTGGCGGTCCGCCTCGCTGTTGGGATTTCGCAACAACGTCGGACCCGCGACCGTTGCCCTTTTTGGCACACGGTCCAAAATTACGTTCAGTACCTTTCGGTGCTGGGCGTGGGGCACTACACTCATGAGCGTAGTGGCCTAACTTTGACAGCGATTGCATTTCTTAAATTGCTTATTGTTCGAAAAGCGAGGTTTCTCACTTTCGATATAAGAGAGGTTCATAGGTTCTGGACCTCCAAACTCGTGTCGTCTTGGAGGACGATATGATGACGAACTAGCTTGAGCCTGTCTCGAGCTAAAGTTCCCTTGTTCCGCAACGGATTTTGTTTCTACAAGCGTATCCAGTTCCAAGCGGAACAGGTGGGTCTTTACGGGACCATCCGTAAGACCTTGCATGAACACCGTAATTAACGTGTGTTCATGAACAAGGTTATTTGTTATACAACTCGCTAAGAGTCGTTTGTGCTGGGCATATGCGTGAACATCACGCTTGCCTTGCTTGAGTTTCAGAAGCTCTGAACGAGCTCTGAACTCAGCCCTTGGCGGTTCAAACGTCTGTTTGAGCCGGGCTTTGAAAGCCTCTAGCGTCTCAAAGACGTATGGGTCGCGCAACTTAAGGCCCAATGCCCAAGTTTTGGCACGACCTGCCAAATTTGATTGAGCGAATGCGACTTGCATTTGCTCGTCGACGATGTGACGTGCCCTTATGGCATCGTCCAACTTGACAAACCATCTTAAGAGGGAGTCTTCTTCGACTCCCCTATACTTAGAGATGTCAATCTTTAAGGTTTCGGGACGACGCGTGTGCGTCATCCCAGGTACAGGGTCTGTACCTGTTGTAACCTCAACAGTTCTGCCTGTTGAGAGCCTTGCTGATTCAGCAAGGCTACCTTTTCATTCGTCAAGTTCATGTTGTATGAACTTGGCGATGGCTGAATGGAGGGCATCTCTGTCCAAACCGGACAGCATGGCCAAGATGGCATCGTTCCCTACGGTTGAACTCATTCGTTCGACCGCAGTCCTATCTATGTCACTTAGAAAGGAGTAGCTATCATTCGAAAAGTGATGTGAATTCACATTATCATCTCACATGTCAATATTAAATGATATAATTGCGGTCCTTGGACGAGCTACAAAGTGCTACCAGGTATAACGGGGCACTACCGACTTGTACTGCTTCAGTACAAGTCCACTTCGCACTGCTTCAGTGCGAGTGGTGCCTCACGTCACTTGACGTTCACTAGTACGTGCAGAGGAAGACTCTCTTTATACCACTTGCTTTAAAGTAGGTTAAAAGTAAATTGTATGTAACGTAATCAAGTTCTTCTGTTTCTATCTATTTAATACTAAATTAATTGTAAACTCATACAAAACATGTGACAAATCCGTATCTGTCTCTCTCTTTGGGCGCGTCAAGCGCTGACTGGACCGCGGAGAAAGTAGATATAATGGCCTTTATGTACCAATCGATAAGCTTTCCGGAAATTACAATGCAAAGAAATGTTCTCCAAATATTCTATACCTTTTAGATAATATGTTAATTAACAGCCTTTAAGTGTTAATTTCATGTAACGATACACTCCGCTACAATTTATTTACACAAATATAGCGAAAATTACGCTGCTATGGCTGAGTCATTATCTAATATCCTTAAAAAGGATACAAAATTGTGCTGGACTAGCACAGAGCATAAAGCTTTTCAAGCAGTAAAGAAGAGTCGTATCCATGCCCCGAGTCTGGCTCTGCCAAATCCTAATTGGCATTTTAGTGTCGTCTGTGACGCATCGGATTGGCCATTGGCAGTGCTATGTTACAAAAAGATGCTGATGGGCGTGAACGTGTAATTGCGTTCGAGTCTAGACAGCTTAAAGTTGTAGAAAATAACTTTTTTAATTCATGAGAAAGTGTTACTTGCTATGAAGTATGCTCTCGTCAAATTCAGAGTTTATCTGCTAGGCTCCAAGCCGTTTGTAATACATACAGATCACGCGTATTTACGCACTGTGACTTAGTCACTCCATCTCTTACAGAGATTGGCTCGATGGCTTTCTTTTTTCGCCGACATCATTTTCGATGTGAATAATAACCTTACAAGCGGAATGCTTTGACTGATGCGTTATCACGCAGGTCGGATTATGAGCTCTCTCATTTATCGACAATAACGTCACCTATTACTGGACTAATTTATTCGACTTACGCCAAAAATTAACAGTGTCTAGCTCTGCTACGAGCTCTTAAGAGCACTGAGTCGGTCATTAAATTTGTCGGCACGTCTGCGTGCGAGATTTCATCGATTCTCTATCGACAACGGCATGTTGCTTTATGTACGGATGCTGCGGATACTCAGCACATCGTTGTTCCACATGATGTGGTATTAATGTATCGAATCCTTGATGAGGCACATGATACTGTTCTTTGTGGTCATCTCAGCAAAGAAAAGACATATGGCTCCGTAAGCCAGATTTATTGAAGGCCAAAGCTATATAAATGCGTAAGTTCATGCGTTCGCACATGCGAAACTTGTCAGCGAGTCAAACTCTCGGCTCATGCTGTTGCGCCATCAGCCAGTATGCCCATACCCACAAGATTTTAGTATGGATATTGTGTGTGGTCTACCGAAAAATTTGGTCAGTAACATGGGAATCGTGGTCCGTTGACCGGCTGAGCAAAATGACTCATTTAGCGGCAGTGCCTGACCCATTGATAATAAAGGTACATCATTGATTGCGTGTTTTGACAACACGGGTTTACCTGTGGCAATTGTCTCTGGTCGAGGCCCCCGTTTCACGGGTAGATTCTGGATATAGATTTTCCGAGTTCTTGGCACCAGATTTTTACATGCCCACAGCGGACCATCCGCAGATCGATTGTTAAACTGAACGTCATTGACGACGTTCTGCGTATTGTGTGTCATTGAAGATGTTTTGTGTTGAAACACCAAAGCGCTAAGTTTGCGTTAAATAACGTTTGGCGTGTCTCTACAGGATTGTTTTCGCTCTACGTAGACAATCTCACGCACCCGCGCATTGCGGAAACAATGCTACTACGTGGTTCAGGGCTCGGCGGGGGAGAATTAGCCGGTCTTAAGGCATGTGCGTGACACAATGGCTGATAGACAAGACAAACAGACAGAACAAGCGGGTACCGAAGGCATAAGTTGTATTGATTCTTATGCGGTTGGAACGAGCCAATAACAGTATCTGACGAAGTGGCTTGGGTACCCTTCTTCGGAACTTTCTTGGGAGTTTAATATACCTTTTCTGCAAGATTGCCCGTGAAGCTTTTGAGCGCCGCGCTCAGCGTCAACTTGCTGTTTCGATCCATGGTTGTGCGATCAACTGAAGTACTGGAGTGCTGACTATGTAGGCGGGCACGTCGTAATGCGGCCACGCTCTACTTAGGCAAACACCCTAGCACAGCGAGGAAGCGGTTAAACCTGCTTCTCTGGCGTGCAGTGAGGTAGTTGTGGTGGGCGCGCAAGCGACCTCACCCAACACACTAAGAACTCTGGTGAAGTGACGTCACGGGAGCGGTTATCCGTCTCCTCGTGCGCACTTTCCAAGTAGGTAGTAAATTTCCGACTGATTTATATTTAATAAAATTAAATACAAATACCTATTTTTTCCATTTAAAATGTTATCTCTATAGATATCATTTAATATGTATTGCGAGCGTATCTTTCGAGATACCTCGCGTAACGGATGACGCTGGGCGTCATCCCTCCTAATGTGAATGCACCCATGTGCATCACATCCACAAGGGTTGGTCACAAATGTGCACCACACCCGAGTGTTGGGTCTAATTACTATTATTTAGTAATTAACCATCCACTTAAGTACACCAAGTGAACTTAACGGGGACTGTGTAACATTAGGGCAACTTTAGCCCGTTACATTAAGGCAGTCGAAGGCGACTTCATTTTAAAATGGTTCGTCGAATTAGACGACGCCATAGAAGCTCGCTGTATCAGTGATTATGTGTAACGGGGCACTACTGACTTGTACTGTTTCAGTACAAGTCCACTTCGCACTGCCTCTGTGCGAGTGGTGCCTCACGTCACTTCACGTACACTTGTACGTGCAGAGGAATAATCTCTTTAAAACACTTACTTTAAAGAGGGTTAAAAGTAAACTGTATTTAATATAATCAAGTTCTTCTGTTTCCATCTGTTTAAAACTAACTTAATTAATACAAATCATGTAATAAAGTCTTATCTGTCTTTCTCTTTGCGCGCGTCCAGCGCTGACCGGACCGCGGAGAAAGTATATATAATGGTCTATATCTACCAATGGATAAGCTTTCCCAATATTATTATGTAAAGTAATATTCTCCAAATATTATCTACCTTTTAGATAATATATATTAATTAACAACCTTGAAGTTTAAATTTTATGTAATGATACACCCCGTTACATCACCCCTCCCTAAAACGACAATCACTCT
>NC_090616.1:868200-896340 GCF_004359215.1 Bremia lactucae | reverse complement strand
GAGGGCATCTCTGTCCAAATTTGACAGCATTGCCAAGATTGCATCGTTTCCTACGGTCGAACTCATTCGTTCGACAGCACTCCTTTCTATGTCACTTAGCAAGGAGTAGCTTTCACGGGAAACGTGATGCGTATTCCCACTATCATCTAGCATGTCCATGTTAGATGTGGAAAATGTGGTCTTTGGACGGACTACTAAGTGCTACCAGGGTGTAACGGGGCACTTCGACTTGTACTGCTTCAGTCCACTTCGCACTGCTCCAGTTGCGAGTGGTGCCTTACGTCACTTCACGTACACTAGTTCGTGCAGAGGAAGACTTCTCTTCAAGGCAACTAGCTTAGAGAGGGTTAAATAAAAACTGTATTAATATAATTAAGTATCTCTTCTATCTATCTTGTAAATGCTAACTCAATTATAATCTAATACTAAACGTGATGCGTATTCCCATTATCATCGAACATGCGCATCTTTGATGATAGAGCGGTGGCCCTTGAACGGACTACAAAGTGCTACCAGGTGTAACGGGCACTACCGACTTGTGCTGCTTCAGTTTAAGTCCACTTTGCACTGCTTCAGCGCAAGTGGTGCCACACGTCACTTCACGTACACTAGTACGTGAAGAGGAAGAATCTCTTATAAAACACTTGCTTTAAAGAGGGTTAAAATAAAACTGTATATAATATAATTAAGTTCTTCTGTTTCTATCTATTTACTACTTACTTAATTATATACTAATACAAAATATGCAATAAAGTCTTATCTGTCTCTCTCTTTGCGCGCGTCCAGTGCTGACTAGACCGCGGAGCAAGTAGATAAAATGGCATTTATCTAGCAATGGATAAGCTTTCCGAGTATAACTATGTAAAGTATATTCCCTAATAATATTCTCTAATATTATCTAACTTTTAAATAATATATTAAGTATTAACCTTTAAGTGTTAATTTCATGTAACGATACACAACCCGTACATTAACGTTTGCTGGATTTGATTTAATATTCAATTAACTAAATAATAGAGCTTTTGTCTTATTGCAACAATATTACCAAATTCGGTACTACTATAATTATTGAGTAAATTATTAAAGATATAAATTTGTTCTTCTTTAAATATTTTTTCTCTAAGAAAATAATATCTATTGATCCTTGTATAGGTAATAATACTTATGTAACGGTACACCCCGTTACATCACCCCCTAAATAACAGTCACTACGATGACTGATGTGGAGGGACAGTGAAATACTATTATGTCTTTGTGTAATTTGCATGATTGTTGTATTTAAAATTCCAATTTTTATTGCATTACTGATTTTTTTCTGAAATCAATACGTCGATTAATCCGTGCTCGTAGCCCGTGACGCTGCAAAGCTGGCAGCTGCACGGAACAGTGGAGCTGTTGGTGCTGCAAATGTTTCAGTAAACGCATTAGCGTCTACTGTGTAGAATAAGTCACCTCCTATTCCCATTGGAGGTGACTGGGATATATCATCTGCCGTTGCAGGTGACGGTGACAAGTCACCTAATAAACCAATTGTAGGTGACTGGTCCAAGTCATCGTCACCACCCGACTCAGTGGCTACTGTGAAGGCCGCTCGGGTCAGAGCCCGTTCAAACTTCGGGTTCTAACGTGACAACCAAAGAGGTGATGACGAGTTTGTTCGACTCGTCGGACCTCTTTGGTGGGGGTCATCTGAAGATGACTCCATTGGCAACGACCTTTCCGGTGATGTTAGTATTAGTTACCAGGAACGAAGTGATCGTGAAGGGAAGAATGCTGGTAGCGATGCTACTTTGCATTACTAGGAAGTGAATCTAAAGATCGCTCTTAGAGTCATATTAGCGTTAACGTTAACATGAGAAAATGAGAGAGGGACCGCAATACTTTGCGGTGTGCTTTCGAATAGAAGCCTTGGTTGCCCTCTAAGAGTAACATAATTCGCTGGTCTGGAATGACAACGATCGATATCATATTACGGTGTTCGACTCATCCAGGCTTCACAGGCCTGGTGAGGCCGAAACAAAATTCACTATTCTTAAATTCACTATTCTTCATCGATGCCTTTTTCTAGCATCGGTGGTACACTTTTAAGCGGGCAAAGGATGTCAAAATTTTGTTCCAAGCTTGGACAGCTTTTGTACAGAATGCGCAAAGCATAGGCCGTAAGGTCTGGCTTGAGAAACTGGATGCTTTCCGTGAGCAGTTCGAAAAACGGACCGTAGTCGGTGCACGCTACAAGCATGCACCGTTTGTCTAAGGTGGCAGAGGTACCTTTCCTATCGCGGGGGGACTCATGCCCATGCTGTTTCAAGGGTGCAGGTCATGCCGTTAAGAGCGATACCCCCTAAAAGATTCTCGTTGGAGGACGTTATTCTCTTGTGAGATGCGCGAAAGGATTGGGAACCTCAAGTCCTTTAACGAGCACGGGGAGCGCTTGTTTTCTGAGGGACCCTCTGTCGAGGAGGATGGGTCTCATCGTACTGCAAGACGAGACCCGGAACATGTATCGTCAGTTGGGAACGAGGTTCCATACTATCAAGCAAGGCTGGATACCCTTGCCAACGAACCAGATAACTCGTCTCGTCGCCGCGAGATAGCGATGACGGTTGAGAATGTTTTCGTGACCAGTTGAGAATTGTGCGCAAGTTGCGACTGATCAACTGGCGAACGACAGTCCCTTCAAAATGAGCTGGTGACAGCTCGTTAAAAGATCTCTTTCTTGGAGGAAAGGCTAGATCGTCTGATTTATGAGAATTAGACTCTGTTACGAGCCTATCATTATTCAGCTCGGGACCATGAGAATTCGGCAGACGCCTTAGACTGTTTCGGGGTGATAAGAAGCCTCATACTGATGGTAAGGGCAGATTTGTCCAACATAAAAAACGTAGGATGCATACGCATCCTACGAGGCAGCTCGATCGTGTACGAAACGAGCCACTGTTTCTATAGCCAGTAGGAAATCACCTGCTGGCTCGGTTTTGTTTTGGCCTCAGCGCAACCGATGCGCACCGCGACGATGTCATTCTCAACATAAGTAAAAGCATTATTGTTCAAATTAATATTGTTATCGATGCTGAGTCTTTCAGTATCAAAATCAGAAATAGCATTTAAAAAATTACTAAGTTTGTCTTAACTAAATCACCATTGGTATCCTTTGCATTGAAGCCAATGCTCGATGAGCAAGAGCTAGATTGTTCTCTGCTCGTCCAAGTCCCTGCCCCTCTTCAATAAGAGTCACTCACAAACAAGGTGGGCATACGTAGATGGCGCAAGTCATTCACATAAAACGGTGTATGCTTTGTACAAGCATGCACTATATTGTTGATGGCAAATTTTATTATCGGCAAAAACTCGCCCCAACACGTAAAAAATGGACGTATCCGCGAAGTTTCTCTTCAAGGATACGGTTTGCACGCTCTGTCTGACCATCTGATTCAAGATGATCGTAAGTTGACATTTCAATTGTGTTGATATTTAAACATAGCTTGCCAGAATTCCGCCGTGAATTTTAAGTCTCGATCTGAGACCAGTTCACGAGGTAATCCATGGAGTCGAAATATTGTGTCAACAAAGACACGAGCCTTTGGCTGTGATCGACCCCACGACTGCAGAAAGATGTACCATCTTGCTAAAACGATCAATAAAAACGAGACTAACATTATTCTTGTGATAGTCGTCTGAAAATTTGGAGAAGAAGTCCATAGATACGGACTACCAGCAATCTGCCGGAAGAGACAGAGGTTGTAACGGAGCACAAGATAATGCACTGGGCTTTACTCGTTGACAAACTTCGCAAGCGCGCATGTACTTGTGGACGAACTCATACTGACGTGACCGTAGAAGACGCGACTTATCGTGAGATATGTCTACTCGCGCCCACGATGTGCACCTATTATTGCATCGTAGCACTTAAGCTTGATGCGTAAACGCAAATCATTATGGGTGAGGATGCCGACAGGAGGTGTGTCGCCAGCAGTGAAGCCTGGATGAGTCGAACAACGTAATATAATATCGATCGTTGTCATTCCAGACCAGCGAGTTAGGTGCCCAAACCCGAAGTTGTGGCTTAGACGGATCAGTCAATCTTGCTGCGTATGCAGTGGCTTTCTTACGTACATGATGACGCTCGGTAGCTCAATGCTACAGGTGGTGGAGTTTGCCTTAAATAATGCTGTATATGCCTCTGCAGGCTATACTCCGTTCTATGTCAACGGTCTCACCCACCCACGCATTCAGTTAACGATAGCACTGCGGGACGCAGGGCTTGGTGGGATGAAGTTAGCGGATAGGCTTGCTGATATCAGCCCTGTAACCATTTGAAAATAAGTAAGCAAAATTCTCGAGACATGATTAGTGTCAGAACATGTACGTGATACGATGGCTGATAGCCAAGACAAACAATATGGACAAGCAGATGCCAAAAGCAGAACCTATATTAATTCTTATATGGTCGGAGACCGAAGTTATTAAACGCTAAAAATCTACCTACTCACTTAGTTCCTGCAGTCCTCAACACCAAATTGTGCCCGCGCTTTATTGGACCATTTACGGTCGTGACCAAGAAGGGCCTAGCTTGCACGCTTAACCTTCCTAGCAAGCTGCGTACACACCCAGTGTTCTACGTTGGCTTGCTTAAGCCATATCGGGACCCTTCACACGTGGCCTTACAGGCGCTTGTGCCAAGACAGACGGTCGTGCCGCAGATTGCTGCATCCTAACCAGGATGTCCAGCTGGCTTTCTTAACGAGGCTGCTGATGCTTCAGCTTCAAAACACGGTTCTGAACCGCCTCAATAGAGCCCTCAACCCGAGCAACGACCTCACGAAGAAGCAAAGCACCTTCCGCCGAAATTTCGCCCCCCCCCGCGCTGCTTGATGTGCGAAGGAACCTTAGGTTTCGTGTGAAACAATGTTAAAGCGACGTCGTCGTATAGGCCAATACTAGTATCTGGTGAAGTGGCTGGGGTCTTTTAAAAAATCTTGGGAGTTTGAGGTACCTCTTCGGCAAGATTGCCCGTACGCCGTTGACGTATTTGAGCGCCAAGCTCAGGGTCAACTTGCGTCAAACGACGCTTCCCACCACTAGAAGTGGGATTAGGTATATCTATAGCCTCTGTGAGGCTTTGATCCATGGTGCTCGATCAAACGAAGCACTGAAATATTGGCTAGGCTTATCCTCGTTTTGCGGCATAAATGCCGGACGTAACTGGCCTTTGGCCTTAAGCTTGGCGAAATCGAAGCAAAGCTTCCGTTCCAAACGAACGTCAGCCACATTCGCAGACTCTCGAATGTTCCAAATATTGTGGAGGCGGCAGGCCCGATGTACCCAGGTCACAAACGAAGCGTCGTTTTCGCTTTTTGATAAGTTTGGAAACAAAACGATCGGAGTCTTCCTCATTGAGGTCATCGAAGCCCCACGGGCTTGATCACGGAAACGCGTCAGGTATTGACTTCGCGTCCGATACTACTTCGCGCCATTAATTTCGGCGTAAAGTATCGCTCATGAAGAGCGTCGCGAGCAGCAATCTCCTCCGGCATCCTCACCGTGAAACAAGAGATCCAAATGGCCAAGCTGTGACCCACGATCTCTTTGAGACGCTCTTCCACGCTAAGCGGAATGAATCTGTACTTACTATGAGCTTAAGCTTTCGTTTTTTTTGTAGCTTCAAGACGAGCTTGTTTCATGAGAATTGCCCGCTCTTGCTCTTCATCGAGCGAATTCGTAATAATGTTGGACTCAGGGTCCTGTCTCCTGCTCAATGCAGTTAAGACATCAGCAACACCACGTTCTAGGAACGGAATCGGGGCTCATCGACGTTCATCCGGAGAAGAAGGCGTGTAAGAGCGACGCTCTTTCTCCTTTTCCTCTCATGGAGAGTGACCTATAAAGTCCACCATTCCCTCATCGTCGAGGAAGGAGCTAAGTGTATGTGACTCACGCTTGATTGTCATGGGACAAAGAAATGCAAAACACAACCAAACGGTTAGCTGTTTATCTTCCAACCTCAAAGAGCAATGGAGCAAATGTTGTCACTCGGTTTAACTAGGATTCATTAAGCTTTAATAGTTTGTGCGACTCCCTAAGTTATCAATCCCATTAGTTCCAAGAAATAAGAGACTCTCTGAGTCTAAAAGTCTTCTTCTGGCTTTAGGAGCGAGGTAGCTCCGCTACAAGCGAGGTACCTGCAGTACTACAGCTGCCTAGCAATATTTCGCCAGCCCTAGAAGAGACAATTTGTCCTCGGTCGAATGGTTTGTTCGCTGAAAAAACATGCCACGCGTCCTTTTTTAAGACAGTCTGGCCGTTTGTAATTCGCTCTACTCCGTACAAGTCCGATCCATTCTCGAACGCAAATGCACAAAAATCCGAGCTTGTTGATCGATTTAAAGGCTTCGGCATACAGCTTGAGGGGCACGTGTTTGGGCATGACGATGCATCGTGCGAATTTTTTTGAGATGCCACGTGCGGCATGTTGCAGCTTAGCGCAAGGTCGCCGTCGCGCAAGTGGTGATGAAAATCTTCCGGGCGTCAGTCGAAAATGCAATGGCTACGATCGAGGCTGGTTTTCTTGAGACGAAGGATTTAAATGACGCCATCCTTTGATCCGAGAGAGATTTTGGCCACGTTAAATTCGAATTTTCTTAAAACAACTATCAGTCCCAAAACTTGGCATGAGACCTGCGTTTTGAATTGACTGTAATGATATTCATAATAAGAGATTATTTCTGTAAAATTCGTTTGATACGTTGGCGCCACTCGCAAAAATGCACGGCACGAAATGCTTCGTGCTCCGCGCTGCTGCGAGTTAATAGCCAGCGCACCGCTCTCTCACGTCCTTACTAGTCGTGATGGCGTCTTTATTGAACGCTCATCCAAGCCCAGCGTGCTCCATCGATCAAGCGGCACTACCCGCTTACGTGAAACGTCTCAGCCACATCGCCGTTACAAGTCCGCGGATTCAGGAGCTGTGGTGAACCCACCGACGTGCCTGTGCCCTGGATGGGTGATTTGATATCAAAAGGAACTTACGTGGATTAAATAAAAGCAGCCTGGAGACGCTGTTGCTGCGGAAAACTTTGGTGTTGTGCTTGAGACGGACAAGGTGAGGGTCGACGTCCGAGTACCCTTTGCTGAAGCGCTGGGAAAGCACCTAGCAGTCATCGATGACAATGTATTTGTAGAAACGCTTCTTTTTATATGCTGCAGGCACTGAAAGCGCACAAGTAACGACATCACCAAAGAATGCCGATCCCTGAATTGGTTGCTGGCGTCGATCCATTACTGGCAATCTCTAAGCGTAACTTTTGTCGTAAGAAAATGCAAAGACTTCGTCTACGGACGGCCGAACGGCTAAAAGAATATCAGAACACTGTCGCTAGCTTAACGTCGTTCGAAGAAGTCGAATATTAAAGCTCATGGATCTATTTTTTCAAGCAGTACAAGGACGCGTTTGAAGCCAAGCACAGTGGAAGTTGTCGTTATGTGTCAGCTTTTGTGAAGGCCAGTGCTTCAGCATTATTGGAAGTTTCTGGGATCAGTGCTGTGATTGACGAATAGCGACACGAGATGGTGTATTAAGACTATGTCGACATGAGTGGAGCTATATCGACTCAGAAAGGTCTGGTTCATCAATGTCGACTTTCATTGCGGAGGGGCGGAATAAGAAAACTGCATGATGTAGGCCATATTATGCATCCTTCTTAGGGACCGGCAAGACTTTCGAATAGATTATTGTAAGCGTTATCTACGCGCCATTCACCTGTACCTTACGCACACAGAAGTTCGGGCTTCAGTGAGGCGACCTGCTCTCACATTCATGTCCGGCCTTGGCTCGATTGTCGAAAAAATCATTGATACAATCGACTTGTTCCTTCGGCAACGGCCATTGCCTGGTCTTCGTTGCAAGGATGATTCGAGCCGCTGATTCAGATAAAGCCTTCCATCAGGGTTTGGGGGAGACGGAAAACATAATTAACGATGTCATGTCGAATGGCTGAACTTGGCGCTTGTTTCGCTTATTGATGCACCGGAGTTCACGGTGGAGGGTATGAAATGACTTTACAGTTCGGGCTCGAATGATGAGTCACGACCCCTCTACGTCCGTAAAAGACGCGGTGACACCACGCAAGAGCCTCTCGGGTCCGCGTAAACGTCACCCAAAGAAATAATTGATGTCGCGCAGGTCATTTTCTGATTGCTTCTTCCCGCTATAAGACGCCGCAGGTATTCGCGTCACGGCAGTGCCTTTCGACCGCTTCTCGTTTGGGGGAGACGGAAAACATAATTAACGATGTCATGTCGAATGGCTGAACATGGCGCTTGTTTCGCTTATTGATGCACCGGAGTTCACGGTGGAGGGTATGAAATGACTTTACAGTTCGGGCTCGAATGATGAGTCACGACCCCTCTACGTCCGTAAAAGACGCGGTGACACCACGCAAGAGCCTCTCGGGTCCGCGTAAACGTCACCCAAAGAAATAATTGATGTCGCGCAGGTCATTTTCTGATTGCTTCTTCCCGCTATAAGACGCCGCAGGTATTCGCGTCACGGCAGTGCCTTTCGACCGCTTCTAAGTCTCAATCCTAGCAGGCAATTGATCGTTTCTCCGATGCATTGCCCATCCGATGCGAATGCGTCTTGTATACTCAAGGTTCTTCTTCCTACAACTCGCTCGCTCCGACACCATCACGATATATTCGAAATCCAGTATTCAAACCGAAAATACATGCTATAATGCGTGGAGAACAAGAGCAACAGGCCATGGAACGGGCTTGTTGGACCCAATAGGTGATAGAAGCGGTCGAGAACGAGCGAGCTCGCCGTTTGGACGTGTTGAAATAGCTTCAATGTGAAGAAGAAGAGGAAATTTAACGCAGACGTCAATGGGCGATTGCAACAATTGAGAAGGAACAAGCGGCAATAATGCGAGAACTGTTTCTGGATGATATGAATGGGCAATGGTTTCAATCGACGGTTTGGAGGTTTTCGGAAGACTATAAAGTCGTGTGCCCCAGTAGCTGGTTCGGATGCACGTATCGCTGCATGTTGGAAGACTTGGAGTCGCATGTGTCTATCAACAGGTGCCGGATACGTTGGGCCACAAATTCGACGATGCTATGACGGATTTCTACTTGTACGACGTCGTTTATTTTATTGCTGTCCTTGGGTATAAAAAATGTGTGCTCGTGAGAGTTAAGCTGCTCATTTGGTTACGTGTCCAGTCAATCGCATGTACCGAGAGAAAGAGTGGGAAAAATTGGATTGGCGTCGAAATGTCATTCGATTGACGGAGTTGGAGCAAATGAGACGGATGGGTGAGGACCGAGGGGCGACGAATGGGGCTTTGGCGTTTGGGAATTTGCAACGATTGTATGAAGGGTAGACGGCAAGGATGCAAGTGGTATTACATCAAGAGATTGCAGAACTTTATTTGAATCATAAGCGCGTGGCGCGAGAGAAACGGGTATGGATGCAACAGGCTATTGCCATAGTAAGTACGAAAAATCCAAGCGGTATGGAACCAATTTGTACAAGTGGAAGGGTAAGGATAGTTGGCGACGCGGTTACCTGAAGAAGCAAGCGACTTGGATCTCGATATAAATTAGCGCATCTGAAGAATTCGAATTGTTTCAACAGTGCGTCAAGACACTTCCAGATCATTTGCACGACTTCGAGGCATTTCTGGATGTAAATGCCATCACACGAGCGTCCATTCCATTGCTAAAAAAGTGGGGGGGGGTATCGTCACACTTTATGAAAAAGCGACACCAAGCGCTGTGAGATACGAGTTCTCTTAAGACGGATTGAAAATGAGCCTAATCAATATTGAGGCTCATCTTCTCATGACACATCCTCGTTCAATCAAAGCTGTCACAAAATTTAAGAAGTCGTAAAAAACTCAGAAACTTGAGCAACGCGGAAACAGGATATGCCGATGTTCTCAGGCTGTAGCGATTCCTGAATCAAAATACCCGGAGACACACCGAGCAAAGCAATTGTAGAAAATTCAAAATCTTTGCCACATTATATCTAACGCGCCCACCACAACTACCTGACTGCACGCACGAGAAGCAGGTTAAACCGCTCCCTCGCTGTGCTAGGGTGTGTGTCGAAGGAGAGCGTCGCCGCATTACGACGTGCCCGTCTACACCCGTTTTGGTATAGTCCCCCTCCCCCTCTGTTTGTTTCATTAAATAAAAAGTACAGATTAAGAATGAACAGCTTCATCATTCCGCTATATCGCAAAATTGACAATTATACCTCTAAAGACGTCTTTAATTCCCTTTGGACATTGATACATCCCCCGCTAAATTACATTTGGGAACCGATGTAGCCACACACATTAATTATTTACCTCTGTATTTATTTATGAGTAGCGTAATGGTAACAACTTGTTGATAACTAGAATACTTATTTAGAAAATTTTATGTAGGCCTTCCCAGCTTCCGTAGCTCGGAAGGTCTGCAAAAGACTTCGCAATATATGCGTCCTTTCATGTTAAATAGCAAGATGCTTTTTCAGCAAAGAAATTACGAATGAAAGCCGACAAAAAAGTGAAACATAAGGCAATTTTAACTCATGGTTGGTACAAAAAAGAGCACTGAGATTCGCCTATTTGATTCTCTTCCGCAAAAGTTGGTAGAAGTAAAGTACAATAAAATCATCCTTAGCTTGACCTCCAAAGACTAACTAACATGCATGCTCATTTTCTCCCTCACTGTTCGGTTTGCTGCTCTTTCTTTTCGCTCATTTTATGACTCGCCAATCATTTGCGGGCGCTCTTAACTTTTTTTCACCTGTTAGAAGCCGTACATTTAACATCGCCAACGCAGTCACTAATCTCATGTAGATAATAAGGGTTTGTAGATAAAGCGGTGCCCTAATTTAATTTAAGGGGTGTGATATACCAAATGCCAAAAGGGCGATTTAAAGACGATATAAAATATTTTTATTGTATGGGTCATTCCGCTGCATCCAAAATCAAGTAATTGAATAACTGTTGAGTTTGGATGCAGCGGAATGACCCATACAGTGAAAATATATTATATGACGTATTTTTTCAAGACAACGGGGAGGCAGTGTAGCTGTACCGAAAGGAATGTGTGGAAAACCTGGCTTCCAATTTAAATTATACATTCAATCAACACCGCCAGTAGAAATGAATCATGAGCTTCACATTAGTAAATTTTTCTAGGGCAAGAGGGGGTGTCCCGTTACATAAGTATTATTTCGTATAGAAGGAATAACAATAATTAATACCTATAAGACGAAACAAGCAAAGAAGTACAAAATTATTATCTTTATTAATTTTGACTTAAATGTTCCAACACAGTAGAGTCTACCATATTCGAAATGGCTGGGACCGACCAATTTTGATAAATAAAGGAATCATTTAAAAGCAGAGTTAAAGTTAAGTTGGGGTTAGGGGATTGAAGGCGAAGGGTGTTACTGTATTTAAATGAAATTAAGGTGTAACCGACATGTTCAAGGCTCTTTTCGGAAACACTTTTTCGAGGGAAACCCATATTTTGCAAAACGCGTTTTCCACGTGACCCGTTCAACATGGCCGCTAATGGCCACACCCTCACAGACATCCTCCGCAAGGCGATCTGCATGGAGAAGCAGAGACGTCCTGGCCTCACCCAAGAAGCTCTGTGTCGGGGGATGCTGGAGGAGCATGGAGTCACGGTCACCCAAGGGACAATCAGCAACGTCCTAAAGCGGTCAACAGACCTGCTCGGTGCAGCCAAGAGCGATGCAGCCCTTCATTTTAAGCGACAGCGTGCGGCCTCGAACCCGCTGGTGAGGCGGCTCTTGCTCGATGGATTATTGAGTATCAGCGTTATGCAACACCAACGGGCGCCTGATCTAGTAAAAAGCGGCATCGTACATGAAGACGTTGTATCGAACCGTCAAGGATGAGGATACACCCACATTCTTAATTGGTTGGTTGCAGAAATTCAAAAATCGCCGCGGCATATGAATGCACTTCGCTTTGGCGAAAGCGGGTGTGTTGACGGCGAAGCACTGGAGGCGTGCCTGTTAGAAATCCGCGCTCAATTGGACCAGTACAACGCTGCCGACATCTACAACATGGATGATACCGGCCTGTTCCACCGACTGCAGGCCGATTTATTGCTTTCGACACACCAGCTGGAGGGTCAGAAGCAGAGAGCAAAACGCGGATCACGATGACCATCTGCTGCAACGCAAATGGATTTGACAAGCTTCCGCTGTGGGTCATCGGAAAGCTCTTTAACCCACGCTGTTTCAAAAATGTGGACCGCAGAAGCCTGGGCGTTGCCTATCACGCCAACAAGAATGCGTGGATGACTCGCAACGTGTTCAAATCATAAATGGAAGCCTTCGCCAAACACGTTGCCGGTCGGAAGGTCATCCTGATCCTCGACATCTGCTTTGCGCACATCAAGGAGAAGGATCTGGCAGTCGCCGGAATCACTCTGGAGAATACAACGCTGTTGTATTTGCCATCCAATGCGACCAGCAAGATTTAGCCCTTCGACGCTGGAATTATACGTATTTTAAAGCGTATTACCGCAGGCGCTCCAACCGCGATCGCCTTAAGAACAATCAGCCGGACGCAGCGAAGATCAACGTCTTGGAGGCGATTCAGCTGGCGCATGCAGCATGGATTCAGGATATACAGTCTGAGTGCATCCACAACTGCTAAACGCACTGCAAACTCCGGACCTCCGACATGGACAACGCTGCAAATGCCAACGTGGACGTCCCGCAGGCAGTCGATGTGGACCTCCTGAATCAAGTTTAACAACTTTATCGCAACCCGATGTCCATCGACTTCCTGCTCAACAATTCCGACGAAGAGCAGGTAAGCTACATTCCGACAGGGGCAGAGATTCTCGAGAGCGTTCAATTGCCGGAGTCAGCACATTGCCGCTACAGCATTAAGGACAATAGCGTGGCCACACCGCCCGTCCCTCTTCGGAATGCTGCATCGATGCTTGCAGAGCTCAAGACTTTCTGGTTGCAGCAGAAGACTAGGGTAGAGCTCTCAAAGATGGTTCAGAAGATGCAGAATCAGGTGGTAAGTCTTCAGAAAAAATTCTACAAGCAACAAAATCTGGATATTTTTTTGTAGTGGCCCCCCGGCAGTAGTTTAATATTTGTACGGCAAAAAATGTCCGTGGCCTTAATAATAAAAATTAAGGGATTTTATTAAATTTTTTGGCCTGGGCAACATGGGACTCGAAATTTTATTAAATCGGGGAATTTATCTAATTAAAGGATATTAACTACGGAGTCTCTACTGTAATACCAATTTTGTATTGCTGATGCAATAATACATTAGCTTTATTGATTGGTTTATTTAAGTCTAAATTAACCCCGCCAATGTTTCAAGACACGATTGTGCGGTGCGCAAGGAGACACCATATTTAGTTAAATATTAATAAAATAAGTTCAGTAGTAGATAGAAGATCGTTACGTAGGAAATTAAATATATAAATACAGTTTAACTTTTCCTTAATTATAATCCTTTGAATTACTTTTCGGAGCTAAAACCCTTAGCTACTTAGAGACCTTCCTCTGTACCCCTGTGTACGTGAAGTTTCGAGGTACCTCACCTTCACTGTAATTAGTGTAAGGTCAACTACTACTTGCCAGTACTGGTGAAAAGGTGCCCCTATACAGAAGGTGGTCAGGTATGTATCATGTCTTTTTCTGAAGCTGCCCTATTTGTGACGGGGCGCCTTCGCTAGTACTGATATTTGTACTAGTCAAACTACACTAATTACAGTGAAGGTAGGCTGCCTCGATTACTTAACGTACACGACGTGAAGAGGAAGATTCTAAATAGCTTAGAAGTCTTAGCTACTATACGGTAAACTCTAAGGCTTTAGAATAGGGAGAAAGTAAAATTGTATTAATAAATTAAGCTCTTTATAACGATCTCTAACAATTGGCTTTTAATAAATAAATTATTTAACGATGCAATGCGCCTCCTTGCGCGACGCCTAATCATGTCTTTTAACGATTGACGGGCTGATATCAACCTTAAATCAACCAATCAATAGAACTAATGTCTTTTTGCGTACCAAATTTGGAAATATTGGAACGACTAAGTCAAAATTATTTAAATATAATAATTTTGAACTTCTTTACATATTCTCGCATAAGAAATTACATTCACTATTCCTCTTATGAGAAATGCTATTTATGTAACGGGATGCCCCGTTGCATCATGCTCCATCTTATTCAACTGAATGACTGATGTAGAGTGACAAGTGACAGAGAATACTATTACGTCTCTCTCTGTAAAATTAGCACTTGTTTTTTTGTTTGTTAATCCAACTTTTAATTGCGCATGGTATCGAAACCCGTGTGCGTCGCCTATTAGGCAGCAAAGCTGGCATCTGCACGGCTCAGTGCAGCTGCTTGCGATGCAAATGTCTCAGTAGACGCTAAAAACGCGTCTACTGCGGGAAAAAGTCACCTTCTACTCCAAATGTAGGTGACTGGTATAAGGCACCGGCTACTCCCGTTGCAAGTGTCGGTAATAAGTCACCTTCTACTCTCAATGTAGGTGACTGGGCCAAGTCGGCGTCAACGCCCGACTCGGTGGCAACAATAGAGGCCTCCGGATCACCGGGTCCACGTCCCTTAAACCTGCAGGTTTTTACTTGACTACCAAAGAGGTGGTGACGAAGTTGTTTGACACTTCGTCAGACCCTTTTGGTACACAGTCATCTGGTGATGACTCCATGGACGATGATAACTTTGGTGATGTAATTTGCATCACCAGGAACAAAGGGATCGTAAAGATCACTTCGGTAAGCACGGTACTGGTGGTGCCAGTGCACGAAGTGGTTCAGAGGATCACTCCGACAGTTCGCCCGTACCATCAGTATGAGGCTACTTCCGATTCCAAGCCACCCTGGAACACTTTAAGGCGTCTGCCGAAGCCTGATTGATCCGAGCTAAAGCATGATAGGCTCGGGACAGAGTCTGATTTAACGAATCAGATGATCGATTTCATCCCCAAAGATTGAGACCTTTTGACGAGCTGTCGCCAGCTCGTTTTGAATAGACTGATATGTCCGTTCGTTCGCCAGTTGATTATTTGCAGTAACAAAAAATATTGTCGACCGCCATCGCTACCTCGCGACGACGGAACTTCTCACCGGGCTCAATGTCCTTCCGTAAATAATAGAGGACGTAACCCAAGTCACTGTGTTGACTCGGGTTCGCCTCATTCGACAAACCCGATTTCTCTCCTCCTTCAAATCCATTGACGGATTCCAGTGGCGAAAAGCGTTTCTTTGTTGAACGCTTCTCGAACCACCATGAGGTGAAAGGGGTTCAAAACGAGTTATCTCGCTCGTTGGCGAGGGTAATAACCGCTCGCTCCAACTCGTACGATTCGCGAAGTTTCTCTTCAAGGATACGGTTTGCATGCTCTAACTGACCATCTGATTCAGGATGATCGGAAGTTGACATTTCAACTGTGTTCCAAGTGATTTCAAGCGATTTGAACATAGGTTGCCAAAATTCCGCCGTGAATTTAGGGTCTCGATCTGAGACCAGTTCACGAGGTAACCCATGGAGTCGAAATATTGTGTCAACAAAGACACGAGCCTTTGGCTGTGACGACCCCACGACTGCAGAAAGATGTACCATCTTGCTGAAACGATCAATAAAAACGAGACTAACATTATTCTTGTGATAGTCGTCTGAAAATTTGAAGAAGAAGTCCATAGATACGGACTACCAACAATCTGCCGGAAGAGACAGAGGTTGTAACGGAGCACAAGATAATGCACTGGGCTTCACTCGTTGACAAACTTCGCAAGCGCGCATGTACTTGCGGACGAACTCATACTGACATGACCGTAGAAGTCGCGACTTATCGTGAGATATGTCTACTGACGTCCACGATGTGCACCTAATCTGCATCGTAGCACTTAAACTTGATGCGTAAACGCAAATCATTATGGGTGAGGATGCCGACAGGAGGTGTGTCGCCAGCAGTGAAACCTGGATGAGTCGAACACCGTAATATGATATCGATCGTTGTCATTCCAGACCAGCGAGTTAGGTGCCCAAACCCGAAGTTGTGGCTAAGACGGATCAGTCCATCACGCTGCGCATGCAGTGGCTTTCTTACGTACATGATGACGCCCGGTAGCTCAATGCTACAGGTGGTGCAGTTTGTGTTAGATAATGCTGTATATGCCTCTGCAGGCTATACTCCGTTCTATGTCAACGGTTTCACCCACCCACGCATTCGGTTAACGATAGCACTGCGGGACGCAGGGCTTAGGCTTGCTGATATCAGCCCTGTAACCATTTGGAAACAAGTAAGCAAAATTCTCGAGACATGATTAGTGTCAAAACATGTACGTGATACGATGACTGATAGCCAAGACAAACAAAATGAACAAGCAGATGCCAAAAGCAGAACCTATATTAATTCTTATATGGTCGGAGACCGAGTTATTAAACGCTAAAAATCTACCTACTCACTTAGTTCCTGCAGTCCTCAACACCAAATTGCGCCCGCGCTTTATTGGACCATTTACGGTCGTGACCAAGAAGGACCTAGCTTGCACGCTAAACCTTCCTAGCAAGCTGCGTACACACCCAGTGTTCTACGTCGGCTTGCTTAAGCCATATCGGGACCCTTCACACGTGAACTTAAAGGCGCTTGTGCCAAGACAGACGGTCGTGCCGCAGATTGCTGCATCCTAACCAGGATGTCCAGCTGACTTTCTAAACGAGGCTGCTGATGCTTCAGCTTCAAAACACGGTTCTGAACCGCCTCAAAAGAACCCTCAACCCGAGCAACGACCTCACGAAGAAGCAAAGCATCTTCCGCCGAAATTTCGCCCCCCCCCGCGCTGCTTGATGCGCGAAGGAACCTTACGATTCACGTGAAAAAATGATAAAGCGACGTCGTCGTATAGGCCAATACTAGTATCTGGTGAAGTGGCTGGGGTCTTCTAAAAAATCTTGGGAGTTTGAGGTACCTCTTCGGCAAGATTGCCCGTACGCCGTTGACGTATTTGAGCGCCAAGCTCAGGGTCAACTTGCGTCAAACGACGCTTCCCACCACTAGAAGTGGGAAAAGGTATATCTAGAGCCTCTGTGAGGCTTTGATCCATGGTGCTCGATCAAACGAAGCACTAAAATATTGGCTAGGCCTATCCTCGTTTTGCGGCATAAATGCCGGACGTAACTGGCCTTTGGCCTTAAGCTTGGCGAAATCGAAGCAAAGCTTCCGTTCCAAACGAACGTCAGCCACATCCGCAGACTCTCGAATATTCCAAATATTGTGGAGGCGGCAGGCCCGATGTACCCAGGTCACAAACGAAGCGTCGTTTTCGCTTTTTGATAAGTTTGGAAACAAAACGATCGGAGTCTTCCTCATTGAGGTCATCGAAGCCCCACGGGCTTGATCACGGAAACGCGTCAGGTATTGACTTCGCGTCCGATACTACTTCGCGCCATTAATTTCGGCGTAAAGTATCGCTCATGAAGAGCGTCGCGAGCAGCAATCTCCTCCGGCATCCTCACCGTGAAACAAGAGATCCAAATGGCCAAGCTGTGACCCACGATCTCTTTGAGACGCTCTTCCACGCTAAGCGGAATGAATCTGTACTTACTATGAGCTTAAGCTTTCGTTTTTTTTGTAGCTTGAAGACGAGCTTGTTCCTTTATGAGAATTGCCAGCTCTTGCTCTTCATCGAGCGGATTCGTAATAATGTTGGACTCAGGGTCCTGTCTCCTGCTCAATGCAGTTAAGACATCAGCAACACCACGATCTAGGAACGGATTCGGGGCCAGCCGACGTTCGTTTGGAGGAGAAGGCGTGAAAAAGCGACTCTCTTTCTCCTTTATCTCTGATGGAGATGACTTCTAAAGTCCACCATTCCCTCATCGTCGAGGAAGGAGCTAAGAGTATGTGACTCACCCTTGATTGTCATGGGACAAAGGAATGCAAAACACAACCAAACGTTTAGCTGTTTATCTTCCAACCTCAAAGAGCAATGGAGCGAATGTTGTCACTCGGTTTAACTAGGATTTTTTTAAGCTTTAATAGTTTGTACGAATCCCTAAGTTATTAATCCCATTAGTTCAAAGAAATAAGAGACTCTCTGAGTCTAAAAGTCTTCCTCTGGCTTTAGGAGCGAGGTAGCTCCGCTACAAGCGAGGTACCTGCAGTACTACAGCTGCCTAGCAATATTTCGCCAGCCCTAGAAGACACAATTTGTCCTCGGTCGAATGGTTTGTTCGCTGAAAAAACATGCCGCGCGTCCTTCTAAGACAGTCTGGCCGTTTGTAATTCGCTCTACTCCGTACAAGTCTGATTCATTCTCAAACGCAAATGCACAAAAATGCGAGCTTGTTGATCAATTTAAAAGCTTCGGCATAGAGCTTGAGGGGCACGTGTTTGGGCATGACGATGCATCGTGCGAAGTTTTTTTAATGCCACGTGCGGCATGTTGCAGCTTAGCGCAGCGTCGCCGTCGCGCAAGTGGTGATGAAAATCTTTTGGGCGTCAGTCTAAAACGCAATGGCTACGATTGAGGCTGGTTTTCTTAAGACGAAGGATTTAAATGACGCCAACCTTTGATCCGAGAGAGATTTTGGCCACATTAAATACGAATTTTTTTATAACAACTATCAGTCCCAACACTTGGCATGAGACCTGCGTTTTGAATTGGACTGTAATGATATTCATAATACGAGATTATTTCTGTAAAATTCGTTTGATACGTTGGCGCCACTCGCAAAAATGCACGGCACGAAACGCGTCGTGCTCCGCGGTGCTGCGAGTTAATAGCCAGCGCACCGCTCTCTCACGTCCTTAACTAGTCGTGATGGCGTCTTTATCACGCTCGTCCAAGCCCAGCGTGCTCCATCGATCAAGCGGCTCTATCCGCTTGCGTGCAACGTCTCAGCCACATCGCCGTCACAAGTCCGCGGATTCAGGAGCTGTGGCGAACCCACCGACGTGCCTGTGCCCTGGATGGGTGATTTGATATCAAAAGGAACTTACGTGGATTAGATAAAAGCAGCCTGGAGACGCTGTCGCCGAGGACAACTTTGGTGTTGTGCTTGAGACGAACAAGGTGAGGGTCGACGTCCGAGTCCCCTTTGCTGAAGCGTTGGGAAGGCACCTAGCAGTCATCGACGACAATGTATTTGTAGAAACGCTTCTTTTTATATGCTGCATACACTGAAAGCGCACAAGTAACGACATCACCAAAGAACGCCGATCCCATAAAAGCAGCCTGGAGACGCTGTCGCTGAGGACGGCTTTGTCGTTGTGCTGGAGACGGACAAGGTGAGCGTCGACGTCCGAGTCCCCTTTGCTGAAGCGTTGGGAAGGCACCTAGCAGTCATCAACGACAATGTATTTGTAGAAATGCTTCTTTTATATGCTGCAGGCACTGAAAGCGCACAAGCAACGACATCACCAAAGAATGCCGATCCCTAAATTGGTTGCTGGCGTCGATCCATTACTGGCAATGTCTAAGCGTTCCTTTTGTCGTAAGAAAATGAGAAGACTTCGTCTATGGACGGCCGAACGGCTAAAAGAATCTCAGAACACTGTCGCTAGCTTAACGACGTTCGAAGAAGTCGAATGTTGAAGCTCATCGATCTATTTTCCAAACAGTACAAGGACGCGTTTGAAGCCAAGCACAGTGGAAGTTGTCGTTATGTCGGCTTTTGTGAAGGCCAGTGCTTCAGCATTATTGGAAGTTTCTGGGATCAGTGCTGTGATTGACGAAGAGCGACAGGAGATTGTGTATTAAGACTATGTCGACATGAGTGGAGCTATATCGACTCACAAAGGTCTGGTTCATCAATGTCGACTTTCATTGCGGAGAGGCGGAATACGAAAATTGAATGATGTAGGCCACATTATGCATCCTTCCTAGGAACCGGCAAGACTTTCGAATAGATTATTGTAAGCATTATCTACGCGCCATTCACCTGTACCTTACGCACACAGAAGTTCGGGCTTCAGTGAGGCGACCTGCTCTCACATTCATGTCCGGCCTTGGCTCGCTTGTCGAAGAACTCATTGATACAATCGACTTGTTCCTTCGGCAACGGCCATTGCCTGGTCTTCGTTGCTGGGATGATTCGAGTCGCTGATTCAGATAAAGCCTTCCATCAGGGTTTGAGGGAGACGGATAACATAATTAACGATGTCATGTCGAATGGCTGAACTTGGGGCTTGTTTCGCTGATTGATGCACCGGAGTTCACGGTGGAGGGTATGAAATGACTTTACAGTTCGGGCTCGGATGATGAGTCACGACCCCACGACATCCGTAAAAGACGCGGTGACACCAAGCAAGAGCCTCTCGGGTCCGCGTAAACGTCACCCAAAAAAATAATTGATGTCGCGCAGGTCGTTTTCTGATTGCTTCTTCCCGCTATATGACGCCCCAGGTCTTCGCGTCACAGCAGTGCCTTTCGACCGCTTCTAAGTCTCAATCCTAGCAGGCAATTGATTATTTCTCCGACGCATTGCCCATCCGATGCGAATGCATCTTGTATACTCAAGGTTCTTCTTCCTACAACTCGCTCGCTCCGACACCATCACGATATATTCGAAATCCAATATTCAAACCGGAAATACATGCTATAATGCGTGGAGAGCAAAAGCAACAGGCCATGGAACGGGCTTGTTGGACCCAATAGTTGATAGAAGCGGTCGAGAACGAGCGAGCTCGCCGTCTGGACGTGTTGAAATAGCTTTAATGTGAAGAAGAAGAGGAGATTCAACGCAGACGTCAATGTGCGATTGCAACAATTGAGAAGGAACAAGCGGCAATAATGCGAGAAATGTTTCTGGATAATATGAAACATGGGCAATGGTTTCAATCGATGGTTTCGAAGTTCTCGGAAGACTATAAAGTCGTGTGCCCCAGTAGCTGGTTCGGATGCACGTATCGCTGCATGTTGAAAGACTTGGAGTCGCATGTGTCTATCGACAGGTGCCGGATACGTTGGACCACAAATTCGAAGATGCTATGACGGATTTCTACTCGTACGACGTCGTTTGTCCTAATGCTGTCCTCGGGTGCAAAGAAATCTGTGCTCGTGAGAATTTAGCTGCTCATTTGGTTACGTGTCCAGTCAATCGCATGTCCCGGGAGAAAGATTGGGAAAACATTGGAATGGCGTCGTAATGTCATTCGATTGACGGAGTTGAAGCAAGTGAGACGGATGGATGAGGACCGAGGGGCGACGAATGGGGCTTTGTCGTTTGGGAATTTGCAACGATTGTATGAAGGGCAGACGGCAAGGATGCAAGTGGTATTACATCAAGAGATTGCAGAGCTTTATACGTATCATAAGCGCGTGGCGCGAGAGAAACGGGTATGGATGCAACAGGCTATTGCCATGGTAAGTACGAAAAATCCAAGCGGTATGGAACCAATGTGTACAAGTGGAAGGGTAAGAAGAGTTGGCGACGCGATTACCTGAAGAAGCAAGCGACTTGGATCTCGATGTAAATTAGCGCAACTGAAGAATTCGAATTGTGTCAACAGTGCGTCAAGACACTTCCAAATCATTTGCACGACTTCGAGGCATTTCTGGATGTAAATGCCATCACACGAGCGTCCAATCCATTGTTAAAAGTGGGGGGGGGTATCGTCACACTTTATGAAAAAGCGACACCAAGCGCTGTGAGATACGAGTTCTCTCAAGACGGATTGAAAATGAGCCTAATCAATATGAGGCTCATCTTCACGTACACACGCAGCGATGCGGGTCGTGGGAAGGATTTAAAGGCTACAAAGTGTAGGCGGGCACGCGTAATGCGGCCACGCTCGATGTTCTCAGGCTGTAGCGATTCCTGAATCAAAATACCCGGAGACACACCGAGCAAAGCAATTGTAGAAAATTCAAAATCTTTGCCACATTATATCTAACGCGCCCACCACAACTACCTGACTGCACGCACGAGAAGCAGGTTAAACCGCTCCCTCGCTGTGCTAGGGTGTGTGTCGAAGGAGAGCGTCGCCGCATTACGACGTGCCCGTCTACACTTTGTAGCCTTCAAATCCTTCCCACTACCCGCATCGCTGCGTGTGTACGACCATAGTCAAAACGACAAAAGATGGCAAACACGCTTCACCCATGGGCTCAGCGTCTGTCTCCTCCTAGAATCAGAGGAAGATTTTAAGACTCGGAGAGTCTCTTAGTGCTATAGAACTAACAAAAACGAAAACTCAGAGAGTCATACAAGCTATACAAGCTAATAAATCCTAGCTCAAGAAATATAGGGGTTCGAAGAACCACGCGGCAACCTGTGTCCGAGAGTATGTACCCTAGGAAGGCTTTCATCTCTCACAGAGTAATGCGCAAGCCTTAGGAAGACACGAGACGCTTTAAGATCAAAAGGGGAACTGCACTTTATTTAATGAGCTAATATAATCCTTACCCTAGCTAATTTAATAAAGATTTTGGCCGCCAGATTTAAATCTGGCGGCGACAACATTCGTTAACCATAATAAATGGGATTTTAGTAAATAACTATTTTAGAATAGGATAAAAGGGTATTTTACCCACGAAGTAAGTGTACCACAACAACGGTTCTCCAACCAATGTGTGCCAAATTACACCCACCCATCAGACGGTTGAAACCGAGTGACGATATTCGCTTCATTTGCTCTTTAAGGTTGAAAGATAAACAGCTAAACGTTTGGTTGTGTTTTGCATTGCTTTGTCCCATGACAATCAAGCGTGAGTCACAGACTCTGCCGCTGGAGTCATCGAAGTCTGGTACCAACAAGTGCTGCGAGGTGTAACGGGGTGAGAGCCCGTTACCATCTTACACTTAAAAGCTTTCAGGAAGCGCTTTATTCATAAGGGAAAATCAACTCTATTTAAACTCTTGTTTTTTTAGTTTTACTTTGTGCAGATGACGAAATTGTTTCCTTGCTCTTGTGCACTACTCAATGATAGGTCGCCTTATCATTAGCTAATATTATTGGGTCTGGCACCCCAATAAATTAGACCGATATAAAAGGAATCGCGGTATCCGCTAATCGGATACTGCAGTGCACCGACTTATGTAATTATGCGTTTAACCGAAGGCTACTTATGCAAAAGGTGCTCCTTTACATGCTGCGGATCTTACGCGCATCGTAGATCCTATTAATCAACAGCTAAAGTATCGAATCCTCTATGACGAATATGATACTGTTTTAGCAGTCATCTTCGCAGAGGAAAGACCTACGGCTTCCTGAGCCAGAGTTACTGGTGTCAGATTCTACGAACAGCTGAACGCCTACGTTCACACATGTGAAATTTTGCCAACGGATTAAAATCTTGGCTCATGCAACTGCCCAACCTGCCAGTTTGCCCATACCCACTGGATGCTGGCAGTCCATAAATATGGATTTTGCATTTATTTTATGAAAAGGCTCGGATCGCAGCATGGACATTTCGTGTTTGGCCTACCAAAAGACTCGGATGGCGGCATGGGCAGCGTGATCTTTCTTTGTTGACCGGTTGAACAAAGTGGCTAAGTTAGCGACTGTGCCGAATACCATTGACGGTGGAGGTATAGCAAAGCAGTTTGTTGATCGCGTGTTTGGACAACACAGACAACCAATGACAATTGTCTCCGACAGAGATCCCCGTTTCACGTGTACGCTTTGAAAGTCAATCTTCCGAATGCTTGGAATCAGATTAAAAAGGCCCACAACAGATATTTTCAGACCAATGGCGAGATTTAACGTGTCAATCGCGCCATTGAAGACGTTCTGCGAAGTATGCGTGCTAAAACGCAAAAGCGCTGGAGCATAATGCTACCGGTTGTTGAGTTTACGTTACACAAACGCTCTGTGTGCCTACAAGCTATACTATGTTCTATGTGAGGGGTTTCACAACCCCATGCGTTCCGTTAACACTACCATCGTGGGGAAAGAGCTAACCATTTGACTTGCTAATATCACCTTTATTACTTTATTAGGAATAGAGAATCGAATTTTTCGCAACGTGATTAGATATCTTTCGACATGTGCGTAATACAACGGCTAATAGCCAAGAGAAACAGAACGAAGAAGCGGATGCTAAAGGCAGAAGCTGTATTGCTTCTAATGCAGTCGTTGACCGGTATTGCTAATAGCCTACCTATAAATTTAATATTTGCGGCATTTAAGACCATACTGCGTCTGCGCTTAATTGGCCCATTTACGCCAAAAATGGCCTAGCTTATACGCTATCTGCGAGGGACACATTCAATATTCTTACGATTGCTTGCTTAAGCCGTATTGGAATCCTTCGCTTGAAGATGTAAAGGCGCTTGCGCTGAAACGAACGGCTTTGCCGCATATTGCGGCATCCCAATTCCTGCATAACAGACACAAGCGACTTCGTCTTGGTTTGTGACAGCGCATTTTGAGCAACTTACGGAGATATCGCGCAATCTACTTAATCCACGAAGAAAGCTTACTTACTGTAACAGAATATTTTGACTTCGTTAAATTTGAATTTTCAATATTAAAAAATGCAAAAGGAAAAATCTGTTTTGGTTTGTAAATAGTCACTTAGAATTGACTGTTGTTGATGGGGAATATCAATCTTTTGACAAGTGTAGAATAGCTGGAGGCATAGTGTATCGGATTTGCCTCGCTTCTCGAGTCAGATACTGAATCAGAGAGTCAAATTATCTTATAAAACTAATAAGTTCAAAGCTTAAAGAGTCGTACAAGCTCGTAGCGCTTAATGAGTCCTAGTTTGAAAGACTCGGTGGTTTGTATAACCACTTGGCAATCATTGCTTTAAATTATATGACTTGGTGAGATATTCCACTCTTGATGTTCGCAGCGCAATCCTTAGTATGGCACGAAATGGTTTTAGATCGAAAAAGGAACAATAGTTTAGTTTTTTATAAAGAAAACACCTCGCTCGAATTCTCTTAATATATATTTGGCAACCGGATCTTGGCTACGTGCAGAGGATGGGTTTTGAGTTGCGAGTATTTTTTAGTACTCAAGGTCATTACTAAGGTAGACTTAGTCTAAAGGAAAATGTAAAGCTGTAGTAATATATTGACGTTCCTTCGTAGTGTAGTCTCCTTTAATTTACCTAATATATCAATCTAGGTATGAATTACGACTCAATGCTCACGCCTAATCGCGCGTCTAGCAGCGACTGGCGGGGTTAATTTAAAGATTTAAAACATCCAATGAGCAGAATTGACGCGCTGCTGCTTCAATATTATGTGCATAATAATATTGGAAATGTTAAGAATAAAGTAGATAATTTTGGGTCCACTCATAAGAATTAATTCTAATGAAACGGTACACCCCGTTACATCATCCTCCTTAAACAAGAGTCACTAAAGTCACTGATATGGAGTTACAGAAAGTACTATTGTGTCTCTTTATACAAGAGAGCACTATTTTATTTCAATACCAACCAACTTGCACATGGTAAAAAAAAATCTTGGGCGCCGGTTCTAAGGCGGCGCTGCACGATTAAGTTTAGCTGCTGATGAAGCAAAATTAGCAGTCGTTTAGGCGTCTACTGAGGGAGACAACTCGTGTAGGCGGGAGCTTCTAGGACTACAATGAACACACCTTTGGGCAAAGCGAAGTAATTGATGAGCGCCTTAGGGATTCTCACTTAATAAACTTGTACTCTTAGACAAGGAGTCACGGGCGTAAATGTTGTGTGGGCACACCAGGGACAATCTCCCTTCAACATTGGTCACTAATACCTTATCAGTTAAGGGGATCGACATGTTTTGGCCACCAGATAGAATTCTATCGGTATTGCGAAGTCAGCAAATAGGTCTATATTAAGCGTACTTAAGAAGAGGTATATTTTTCTATTTGAAAATATCTATAAAATTTAGTATCTTTTTTTATCCTAAAGTGTGTCATGCCTTCCTAAGGCTCGCATAGTGATCGGTAAGAGTTAAAAGCCGTTTACAGGTACATTCTTTTGGGCACTCATTGCTTCTTGATTTTACGAGCCACTAAGACTCTTGAACTACATTTCAATTAACTCGACGATTTTGTACGACTCTTTAAATTTTAATTCATAAATTCTATAAAACGGAGTGACTCTATAAGCCTATATGTCTTAAGCTGACTTAAGGAGCTAGGCAATTTCGCTACACAAAATGTTTTTCTGCTGCGTTCTTTTCTGTATTTTTGTTCTTCGTCATCAGACAAGCAAATCGTCAACTCATCAGCTCATCGCATTCGTGTTCTAGCTTCGATACATAAAGCGATATTTAAGCAAACTGTTAGATTTGGGTGTGAAAAAATGTAGACGATTATAAAAGCAGCCCTGTAAGCCAGTGCTCCCCAGTCATGATGGCAAAAGCAAAAAGATTGTATCGATGTTTATAGCTGGACTGCTTTATTGAGAAATTTTGTTATTTTTACTTTAAATCAATAGTTCTCTTACATCTCTAACGGATACTTCAATCACAGAATGACTCCAGCGTCATCCGAGCTTCATACTACTTAACTTCATAGAAATTCAATTTTGACTAAGTTCTTTTATTGGAACCCGCACTGGTTGGTCCTCGTCTGCTTATTAGCCTATCTCCGGCGTCATCGTACCGCCCTCCGCGGGTATTGACCTACGAGCCTCCTGGTCCGAGCTCCAGTGCTTAAGCACTCGGCCACTGAGTTCGGTGCTTAAGTTTACAAATCCGACGGGGTATGGTGTTTCAGCCTAAGATGGCCGTCTACGACAGCAAATACTGGTAACGCGTACTCATACTTGTTTGTACAAGCAGTAACGCTTAAGCAACTGCCTTTAGCTACAGGCTTACATAATATATGTATTTCGTCAATATATTGTTAAAATATTTCCCTTCTTCGCCTTGATATAATCTCAACATCAATTCAGGAATTCGTTGCACATAAAAACATTTGCGTGAATAACCGCCTCGCGATTTCAAGAGATACATGTAAGCAGTATGATTCTTAAGTAAGTGCGCAACGATTGAAACAATACTTCTCCCTGCAAAAACGTTTGAATTACTTCAGCAAAAGTGACACAGCGTGAGTAGAGGATGTAGGCGGGCGCGTCGTAATGCGGCCACGCTCTACTTAAGCACACACCCTAGCACAGCGAGTAAGCGGTTTAACCTGCTTCTCTTGCGTGCAGTGAGGTAGTTGTGGTGGGCGCGCAAGCGACCTCACCCAACACACTAAGAACTCTGGTAAAGTGTCGTCACGGGAGCGGTAATCCGTCTCCTCGTGCGCACTTACCAAGTAGGTAGTAATTTTCAGACTGATTTATATTTAATAGAATTAAATACAAATACCTATTTTTACCAATTAAAATGTTATCTCTATAGATATCATTTAATATGTATTGCGAGCGTATCTTTATAGATACCTCGCGTAACTGATGACGCTAGCCGTCATCATGGATGACGCTGGGCGTCATCCCTCCTAATGTGAATGCACCCATGTGCATCACATCCACAAGGGTTGGTCACAAATGTGCACCACACCCGAGTGTTGGGTCTAATTACTATTATTTAGTGATTGACCGCCCTTTTAAGTACCAAATGTACTTAATGGGGACTGTGTAACATTAGGGCAACTCTAGCCCGTTACAGCATCCGTGTAGGTCAGTAAAATTATATATGGCCAGACAAAGAAAAATATTATCGAAGTTGCTCTTTGCGTACTTTCGCGTGTTTGGGACAAGCTCACGATCATTTAAATTTATGGCGCCGATGCATTTAATAGCCCTTGGCCATTTTTAACCGCTTGCAAACCATATCACTCGGTTTGCTGACGATAGTCAGACCAGTTTGGATTTATTAAGACCTGGAAGTAACATTTTTGAGGTCATCTTAATACTTGTTGTTGTACTACCCACCATTTTCGACATGACATCCTTGCAAGGGGCTGGGCTGGAATAGTCACCACAACTTTATGTTATATGCGTGCATTTTGCCGATCACACTCAAAGCGCAAAAGCGTAGGTGTTGAGCGGAAAATCTTTTCCCATTTTTGCTCTATATGAGACAGTGCGAAAGTCCTAGATCGACTGAAGAGTCGATCGTAGATGATCTCGCTGTGGTTGCGCAACCACAAATAAAGGCATTTGGGGAATATACTTTTCAAATCAATAAGGGAATAAGTATCGAAA
>NC_090616.1:841791-860737 GCF_004359215.1 Bremia lactucae | reverse complement strand
CACTCAAAACTGAAGCACTTGAGTGCACTGAGAAACAGTACAAGTCGCAAGCCACCTCACACAACACACTAAGAACTCTGGTAAGTGTCGTCACGGGAGCGGTAATCCGGCTCCTCGTGCGCACTTACCAAGAAGGAAGTAGTTTTCAGACTAATTTATATTAAATAGAATTAAATACAAATACCTATTTTTACCAATTAAAATGTTATCTCTATAGATATCATTAAATATATATTGCGAGCGTATCTTTACAGATACCTCGCGTAACGGATGACGCTAGCCGTCATCACGGATGACGTTGGGCGCCATCCCTCCTAATGTGGATCCAACCATGTGCATCACATCCACAAGGGTTGGTCACAAATGTGCAGTACACCCGAGTGTTAGGTCTAATTACTATTATTCAGTAATTGACCATCCCCTTAAGTACACCAAGTGTACTTAACGGGGACTGTGTAACATAGGGGCAACTTTAGCCCGTTACATAACGCGCTATCCAAATAAAGCAGCTTTGCACCATTTTTTAACGTGGACTTGTTGTTAGCGTAACCTTCAAATTGTGTATATCTTCCACTAGTTTACAATGTTGGCTTGGGGATTTGAAAGATTCTCACGACAATGCTTACAAATAGCGTGACAATGAGCGTTCGGCACGATGATCCTTTCGCAATACCTCCACCACGGCGATATATAGTTTTGTAAATTTTATTATAGTTATGAAGGAGGTTTTTGTACCTGATTTAGGCTGGTGAGAAGACACGGGCAATGCAGAATATATATTCAGGGAATACAGTTGAAGCTATCTTACGTGATCCTTTTTCCCCCTCGATGCGGCTGTTCTATTGGTTGCTCCGTTGATAAGTATTTTTAAGGGTTTATTTTGACACGGGCAATGCAGAATGTAATATTCAGGGAATACAGTTGTAGTTCCCTCTTTTATCTAACGCGATCCTTCCCCTTCTCCCCCTCGGTGCGGCTGATCTATTTGTTGCTGCGCTGATTAAATTTACGGCCAAAACCCGCAACCCGCTCTATAAGTACGATAGGCTTTTTAAAATCGGAGGTATATCTTTAAAATTTAAGAGTTTATTTTTGAAATTGAAATTCGCTACGAAGAAGTTTTTACAACACAGCAGGGCATTGTCTAATCAAAAGTGAGGGGGTATTAAATGAGGGGCCTTCGCTGAATTACTTCAGCGAACTAGGCCGCATAATAATTTAATGCTGCCGAGTCTTTATTGAATCGGTTGGTCGTGCAAATTCGGACCACTTATCGAAGCTGATACTTCTCCAATCCATACCAAATCCACAAGCTACAATGGTGCGTTTAATCCTCTTGCCCCTTGTGCCCTCTATTCCTCCTAATTGTCTTACTTTATGAAAGCCGGGCGACAAGAGCAACAATGCAATGCGCGAAATTCTAGTGGACAAGCTAGTAATCAACTGCTGTGTTGGCGAGTCCGGTGACAAACTCACCCGTGCCGCCCGTGTGCTCGAGCAGCTCACGGGTCAGAAGCCCGTGTACTCTAAGGGTAAGCTTTTAATCTCAGAAAAGCAAAGAATTGCCTTAACGGGCTACTTACCCGGACCATCTGCCATCGCGCGATGTGTCTATCCTTTATTCACGGCCTTTCCGGGTGTCGGCGCCTCCTAATGAGGTACCGGTTCATCCCCGATCGCGCTCGTTTAAAGTACACTGGGCGAGTGCCACACCACGCACACATCAATGATCTTGGAGGTTGGTGTCGGAGTCCTTTGTCTGTCATAACGGGCGACAAAGGCGCGTGTCAGTCACTTATTTGTGACTGGGTGGAACGTCCTGTTATATATTCTTATCAAGAGAGGATGTTACTTATGTGTTGTCTGATTTGTCTTGCGTGTTAGCTCGGTACACGGTCCGTACGTTTGGCATTCGTCGTAACGAAAAAATCTCGTGCCATGTGACGATCCGTGGCGAATTAGCGCAAGAAATCCTCGACCGCGGTCTTAAAGTGAAAGAATATGAGCTCCTTCGCAAAAACTTTTCCGAGACGGGCAACTTTGGCTTTGGTATCCAGGAACACATTGATTTGGGAATCAAGTACGACCCTTCCACGGGCATTTACGGAATGGACTTTTACGTTGTGCTGAAGCGCCCCGGTGCCCGTGTAGCCCGTCGGAAGATCCAGCAGTCCCGTGTTGGCCACTCGCACCGTCTCACGAAAGATGACGCAATCAACTGGTTCCAAACCAAGTTTGAAGGAATTGTGCTGGATGCTGCCCGGAACTAGATTGTCTGTTGTCGCCTATTTTTGTAATACACAAATTTGGAGATTTGAACTCTTTCCAAGAATTTTATTGCGATGTGACCTCCTCGTTGTTATATGTCCATTATATTCTTAAGTTCTTGATTTAAAGTTACTTCAGGGTTTCATCTACTTTTACATGATTCCCAAGCCACTTTGCGACTCCGTCCGCATCGAGTAGAATCGAATTGACATTCACCGACTCATTGACTGGCTGCGCCATCAGCGACAAATACTTTTTTGCCATAAACACCGCCATATCGACCGACAGATTCAAGTGCGAATCCACGAGAAATTGAGTAATCCACGGCGGGAGCTTCGTGCGTTTGTCCGCACGATTGTACCTCGAATCGGCAAAGATGACTAATCCATAGTCCGTTTTACTTCGCAAGACGCGACCGGCACATTGGGCCGCTTGACGAAGAGCATCAAATGTCAAAAAGTCACCTTCTCGGATCTGATGCGTGTAGCGAAGGTATTCCAGCCGAGCGCGCAACGTATTCGACAGCGTGTATTGGAATGGAATGCCAAAAAGTATTACAGCACGTCCGTAGTGACGATCAAAGTCAATGCCCTCGGCGACTTTTCCACGAGCAACCGAAAAGAACAGCGCACCTCGACCACAGTCGCACGCTTTCTTGTAATTATCGAGCGCTAGCGTTGTTTCGACAATGTCCTTGGTCTCAATAAACAAGAGTTTGCTACTCAAGACACGCTTGAGTACCCCCAACGAGTCCCATTGCCCAATGATCTTTTCCATGTACAGATACGATGGAAAGAAACACACCATGCCATCCGGCGTACAGGCCGCTAATTCCAGTAAAAGCGTTCCATAATTACGAACGACGGATAGATCGTCTCGCAAGTCAAATTTGGTGCTTACGGGCATTTGGTCACTTCCACGCGTGATCACCAAAGGGCAGATACTTGAACGATAGACAGACATGGGGAGGGACTCGCGGATGACGGGATTGAAATTTAGTAGACGAGGATATAAATCAATGGGCGATAGTGTTCCGGATGTGATAATGACACTTGAAAAGCGCTCAAACACCGGACGAATCGCTAACGATGCGTCCAAACACGACAATTGCAGTACAGGATCGTGCACGCCGGACGCCCCATCAAATGGCTCAATAATTAGCATAAATCCCTCGGCATACGTGGCAATGAGGGTTGCAAAGTCGGCGACTTTGGTCAACGAATTAAATTCCTCCAAATTCGTCACTTCCAATGTCCGAAGCAGGGAGTTCAAACGCGTGTAGCAGAATTTCATCGGTTTTACTTCCATATTTATTGCTTGATGCAAGTGATGAAGAAATGCTTGAGGCGTCTCGGATTCGACTTGGCGGACGCGAATACGCTTGCGTAAGTATTCAATTAATCGACGGAGAAATGCGACAAAATGTTCCGCCCGTCGAATGTTGCCGGGAATGGCTTCATCAAGCACATCGTCGGGTAAAACGGGATTGGCGATCAAAATATCATTGCTCGTGTCAATTGGTCGATTATTGGCTGGATTCAGATACGACGGTGCCACCACGGCATTGCTGGATCGTAGTCCTTCTACTAGTCGTCGATACTCGGCATCCAGTCGCGATTTATCAGCTTGTTTGAGTTTATTCACTTGACTCGATAGCGTCGACAAGTTCCGGGAAGCTCGGTCAAGGGATCGTCGATCCAAATCCACGCTAAGAGCTTCGATACAGACATTGTCAATATTATGGGCTTCATCAAACACCACAATACTCTCCTTCTCAAAACTCCTGGACACGAGTTGACTCACTTTCGGGTCCAACATGTACTGATAATTATACACGACAACATCTGCAAACGTCACGACGTATCGCGTCAGAAAATAAGGACACCATCCTTTTTTCGTCCCTAGAGCTTTTAAATCCTCGACAGAATACACGCCGGGGGGCAAGACCGTGTCGTCGCTTTTTCTAGTGTCGTACTTCTCGTAGAACGAGCACGTTTCGATCGCGTCCATTGACACATCGCCATTCTCTGCTGTTTCACGAGCTTTCGCCGCTCGAGCGCGGACCCACGACGCGGTCATCTTGCGGCATTGTCCATCGACGTCTTCTCCGTCTGCATGGGCCATAACGCGAGGGTGGACACACATATTTCGTCTCGAGCTTAGACACACGGCCGTCACGTGAGCGCGTTCGCCATAATGTTCTTGTCTACACTCCACGAGCTTCTTAATCTCTTCAACGCACTTGGCCATTTCAGGGACCGTCCGAGTGCAATAAATGAGTTTCCCCGCTGTTGGATGTGCGTATTTGTAGGCCAATACTAACGACAATAGCGACACGGTCTTGCCCGTACCCGTGGGCATTTCAAGCATGCAATGGCCATGTGCATCTAAAGACCGCTTGAGCTCCCGCATGTACTGGAGCTGCTCCGAGTACATGCGATCGTACGGGAAGATCACTTCCAGCCCATCGATGTCGACTTTCATTGCGGAGAGGAGAAAATGGCATGATGTGAGCCACATTAAACATCCGAGTATGAGATGACTTTATAGTTCCAGCTCGGACGATGAGTCACGGGTCAGTACTTGACCCCACGACGTCCGTGAAAGACGCGGTGACACCACGCAAGAGCCACTCGGGTCCACGTAAACGTCGCCCAAAGAAGAAATTGACGTCGCGCAGGTCGTCTTCCGATTGCTTCTCCCCGCTTCAAGACGCCCCAGGTCTTCGCGTCACGGCAGTGCCGTTTCGACCGCTTCTAGGTCTCAATCGTAACAGGCAATCGATCGTTTCTCCGTTGCATTCCCCGTCTGATGCGAATGCGCTCTTGTATACTCAAGTTTCGTCTTCCTACGACTCGCTCGTTCCTCCGACACCATCACAATTCGTTCGAAATCCAATGCTCAGTCCGGAAGAAGATGCTGTAATGCTTGGAGAACAAGAGCAACAAGCCATGGAACGGGCTTATTGGACCCAATGGGTCATAGAAGCGGCCGAGAACGAGCGAGCTCGCCGTCTGAACGTATTGAAACAGCTTCAATGTGAAGAAGAAGAGGAAATTCAACGCAGACGTCAATGGGCGATTGCAACGATTGAGAAGGAACAAGCGGCAATGATGCGAGAAATGTTTCTGGATAATATGAAAAATACGCAATGGTTTCAATCGACGATTTCGAGGTTTTCGGAAGATTACGAAGTGGTGTGCCCCAATAGTTGGTTCGGATGCACGTATAGCTGCATGTTAAAAGACTTGGAGTCGCATTTAAAGCGCTGTGTCTATCGACAGGTGCCGGATACGTTGGACCACGTGGTCGAAGATACTATGACGGATTTCTACTCGTACGACGTCGTTTGTCCTAATGCTGTCCTCGGGTGCAAAGAAATCTGTGCTCGTGAGAATTTAGCTGCTCATTTGGCCACGTGTCCAGTCAATGGCATGTCACGGGAGAAAGAGTGGGAAGAGCGATTAGAGTGGCGTCGTAATGTCATACAAGCGACGGAATTGGAGCGAGCAAGACGGATGGATGAGGACCGAGGGGCGACAAATGGGGCTTTGTCGTTTGGGAATTTGCAACGATTGTATGAAGAGCAGACGGCAAGAATGCAAGTGGTATTACATCAAGAGATTGCAGAGTTTTATACGTATCATAAGCGCGTGGCGCGAGAGAAACGGGTATGGATGCAACAGGCTATTGCCATGGTGAGTACGGAAATTCAAGTGGTATGGAACCAATGCGTGCAAGTGGAAGGGTACGGATCGTTTGCGACGAGGTTACACGGGGAAGCAAGCGACGTGGATCTCGTCGTATTTGGCGCGACAGAAGAATTTCAATTGACGAGTCAACAATGCGTCAAGACACTTGCAGATCATTTGCACGACTTAAAGGCATTTGTCGATGTGTGTGCCATCACACGAGCGTCGATTCCATTGTTAAAGGTCGTGGTTATCGTCACACTTCATGAAAAGAGCGACAGCAAGCGCTGTGAGCTACGAGTTCCCGTTGACATTACGTTCGATCAGCCTTATGGTATTCCTCATAACGGCGTCGCAAGTGTCACGTTGATACAAGGCTTGACAAGCGCATTTTACGGATTACGAGAGCTTGCACTGGTTTTGAAACATTTTCTCGTCGAGCGAGGACTGAATGACCCGTACGTCGGTGGCTTGTCATCGTACGGCTTGTTACTTATGGTTGTCTACGTGCTTCAAGAACAAGGGACTTTAATCTCCACGGTTGATAGACAGCAACGCATGCATGACGCTGGCGATGATGACGACGTTGACGACTTTCAAGCAGCACTGCCAGCTGCTCGTACGCACTGGAATTCACGGTATGAAGCGCAGCGTCTTAAGGGAGAACTCATAGCAAAGGAAATTGTAAAACAATGTGCCCGAAAGCAGCAACCTGCGCGACCGAAGCGTGTTGTGGTAGGTTCGGCCACTGGATCGGACCAAGGACACGAAAAAAAACCATATTTATTGGGCAAGCTCTTGATGGATTTCTTGCAGTTCTATGGCAATGACTTTCGGCAGCACGTGGATCAAATTGCAGTCGTGTCGTGGGGGGAACCGGCTGTCGAGACGTCTCGGGTCATGGCTTGTGCGACGTCCCCACTAAGACGCTCTCCATCGAACAGGCATTCCTCGCCCAGTGGCAGCTTTAAATGCTCGCCATTGATGCTCATGCCACCTGTATCTCACGACGGATTGCTTATAATTCAGGACCCGCTACAGCCTGATAATAACGTCGGCAAATCATGTTACCGCGTTAGTCAAGTTTTCCGAGACTTTTCCGAATTTTTAAGCTTTGTGATGGCTTTGATTGTACGAGGAAGTGAAATGACCATGAGCGAAACGAAAAAAAGTGGCAAATATGCGTCACCCGTGGTCTCAGCGTCTGTTAATACGCAAGAGCCAATGTGTCGCATTTTAAAGTCAGTGTTTGCCATGAAGATCCGAGACAACCGCCTATAGCGGTTTGGTTGATTTTGTTTTAGCGGTAAAGCTTGGACAACACCTTGGTCTGATTCGTGCCAGCTGCCTCCTGTTAATCTTAACTACTGCTGCAACTGCCAAGCAATCATTTCGCCAGCCTTAAGAGGCACAACTTGTCCTTGGTCGAAGGGATAACTCGCTGGGATCTGCCACTTGTGCTTTTTCAAGACAGTCTGGCCGTTTGTATTGCGCTTCAATCCGTAAAAGTCTGCGCCATTCTCGCACGCAAATGCACGGAAAAACGCGAGCTTGTTGATCGATTCAAAAGCTTCGGCATAGAGCTCGAGCGCCGCGTGCGCCGAGTAGATGCCCGCACAGCCACATCCGGATTCTTTCCTCGATGCGACGTGCGGGGCACTGTCTGTTCCAAGAAAGAACTTTGGATTTCCCGAGGCAATTGCTTGCAGCAGCGCTTGACGATGCGTCTCACGCTTGAGTACAGGCAGGCAGTACTTGTGCGGACGCAACCCTCCTTGAAAAATGGCGTTTCGATTATACAACAAGTGCTGTGGTGTGATCGTGGCTGCAACGTTGGGAGGGGCTTGTAGCACGAAATTGACTGCTTCCTTGGTGGTTATATGCTCCATGACGATCTTGAGTAGTGGGAACCTATTGACGAGGGGCTTTAGGATTTGCTCAATGAACGTCGCTTCTCTATCAAATAGATCGACGGATGGGTCGGTCACTTCCCCGTGGACTAGCAACGGCATTTTAACTTCAGCCATGACCTCTAGAGCCGGGTAGATATTGTCCATGCGAGTGACGCCAGATTCCGAGTTGGTCGTAGCCCCAGCTATGATATATGATAGAATTAGAGTGAGGGTACGCGTATTTTTTGGTAGAAGACGCACCGGGGTACAGTTTAACAGCAAAGATTTGCTTTGTTGCGGCGGCCCGACGGATCTCATCGGCGGTTGTCCCATCCGTCATGTAGAGCGTCATGAGTGGCGTAAAACTCGTAGACTCGTAGGATCGCGCTTTTCCTGGGGTACGTGGTACATGATGCGTTCCCGATAGGACAGTGCTTGCTCGGTCGTGGTCACGGGGGGCACGAGGTTGGGCATGACGATGCATCGTGCGAATTGAGATGCCACGTGCGGCACGGTGCAGCTTAGCGCACCGTCGCCGTCGCGCAAGTGATGATGAAAATCGTCTGGGCGCGCATTTGTCCACTTAATCTCAGTCGAAAACGCCATGGCTACAATCGAGGCTGCTTTTCTTGAGGTGGAGGATTGAGTTGACGCCAACCACATCGGCAAGTTGCCCTAGTGTTTCACTGTCCCCGTTAAGTATACTCGGTGTACTTCAGGGATGGTCAATTACTTAAATTAAGTAATTAGACCACCATTCGGGTGTAATTCACATTTTTGAAAAACCCTTGTGTATGTGATGCAAATAGGTGCATTCACATTAGGAAGGATGACGGCGTTACGCAAGTTAACTAGAAAGTTACGCTCGCAATACATATTAGTTTTATCAACAGAGATGACATTTTTGATCGGTAAAAATAGGTATTTATGTTAATGCGATGAAATATAAATCAGTCTAAAAACTACTTCCTACTTGGTAAGTGCGCCGCCAGATATAAATCTGGCAGCCAAAATCTATTATTTTAATGAGCTAGGGTTAAGTTTTTTTAGATTTAAATAATTAAATAAAGTTCAGATCCCCTTATGATTAAGTGCCTTCCTAAGGCTTGCGTATTGATCTGTAAGAGATAGAAGCCTTTCTGAGGTATATCCTCTTGGGCACTAGTTGCCACTTGGTTCTACGAACCCCTGAATCCCTTGAACTAGGATTCCTTAAGCTTTGATAGCTTGTACGAACGGCATGGCCCATCGCGACAGGCTCTTTCAAAAAAAGGGTCGTCGACGATGGAAGAGGCAATCCAAATTGCCTTAGTTGAGGAGCAATCCTATAACAGTGCCTCGGCGACAGCTTGGTATAAGCCGTCGGCCGAGAGGACAGATGCCACTCCTATGGAGTTGGGCAATGCAGACGTGGTCTGTTTTAAATGCGGCAAGCGCGGCCATATGATGGCTCGCTGCTATGCCAGGGTCCCTGCTGGGGCAAACATGCCCAACAAGAGGACTCCCTTCCCAAAGGGCGATGGCAAGAACCAGCGTGCGAGACGCATGAGTTCTGCCTCGACCACTGAGGGGTCGGGAAATGCAGGAGCGCAGTAGGGGGGACTGACGCGGACTCTGAAGCTATCCTAAGTTCTGAGTTGTCGAACAAATGGGTAGCATAGTCCCTGAGGTCTCGAAATTTCGGACCCCAACCCTGCTGGTCTATAGCGCTCAAGAAAGAGGCTATGACCAGGCGATGACCCTCCTAGTGGATTTGGGTGCATCACGAAATTTTGTGAAATTTGCGGCTCGTAGAAAGAGACCGGCGATGTTTGAGTCGCTTTGCCAGGATGGCAAGCGAGAAGAGGCGACCGTTCGTTTAGCGAACGGCGCGCCCGTTAAGTCTGAGGGAGTTCAGGTAGAACTCGCCTTCAGCTCTAATGAATGCTCTTGTAAAGAGAAGTCCCAGCGCTAGGTATGGAGAGTCCGTATGACCTCATCATAGGCATGCCATGGTTGGCAAAGTACCAACCATGGATAGACTGGCGTACACGCATAGGTGCGAAATCCACGCAGGAGACCGGAAAGGATGTGCTCCTGAGAGAGGCGTATGCAACTGACGTCGTGTCGAACACAGTTGAGGGTGGGTTGACGGGATGTCAAACGTCACCAATTCCTACCCAGCTCGTGAAGACTGAGGTAGTGAAAAGGACAATGACAGTAGTCATGCGTCCCAAAGTCCTGCACAGACCCGAGAGCATGTGGCAGTAGACAGCGAGCTGACAGGGAGTCATGCGTCGCATGAACCAGCACAGTGCCTAAAGCCTGGTGCGGTTGGAAGGGGCGCGTTAGCCAGGAGAGCAACGGCACCCACTTCCCAGTCAAGTCGTGGTGACTCGAAGAACGAGTACCCGACAGATTAAGACGATCAAAAGCACGTCTAAACAAAAGACCTATGAATCAATTCCGATTAAAGAGGACGGGCCTTCCAACCAGGTGTTCGAGGCCGTCAAAGACAAAATTGCGGAGACATCCTCAGTCGAGGTACTCCGCAAGTCTTTAAATCTGCCGAGAAAATAGTAAATCTCCCGGAGAAGTCGTAAGATCTATTCCTTGCCGAACTAAAGGAAGAAAACATCCACGAAATAGTCACACCAGTTCCAAAAGACAACTTGGTGGACTGTTGCTCGTCGTCCCAATGGACGAGAGCGTCCAAGAAACAGACATGAAGAAACGGCTCGCTGCTCAAGGCTGGAATGTCTTGAGAGACAGTCCGTTCTTTGAGGTTCTGTGGAAACATCGCGATGTGTTTTTAGAAGAAGTACCGAGCCGCCTACAATCAGATAGGAGCATCGGGCACGAAATTGAATTGAAACCTGGCACCTAGTATTTTGTGACCAGGCAATGGCTGTTGCCGAAAAAACCAAGTCGATTATATCGATGAGTTCTTCGACAAGCGAGCCGAGGCGGGACATGTGCGTGAGAGCAAATCGCCTCAGTGTAGCCCGGCCTTTTTTGTGTGCGTAAAGCCACAGGTGGATGGCGCGTGGTTCATGCTTACAATAAGCTGAACACGGCGACCATACCGGCGCAAACGACAACCCCACGAAAAGACGCATTGTTGAGCTCCATAGGAAAGTCAACTATCTTTCTCGCGTTGGATTGTAAGGATGGCTACTATTAGGTACTCATGAGAGACCGATGTAGCCAAAACTGCTGTAAGCCCCCTAAGCGGTATGCTATGGATATGGCTTGTGATGCCCCAGGTTTGAAAAACGCACCAGCGACATTCAGCCGAGTGGCTCACGTGATGCGTCAGCACCGTGCATACGCGCCCCATTACTCTGACGATGTATTCGTTCATATTAGGGCCGAGGACGGGCTGAGCGCAATAGAGTCGCACAAGCGTCATTTAGACGCTATGTTGCAGACTTTAAAGGACGCCCAATTGTACGTCAACTTGCAAAAGTGCGTCATAGCGGTCCCTGAGATACCTGTACTGGGCTGCACCGTTGGTACACATGGTGTACGAGCAGACCCAGACGAGGTAAAATCAGTGAAGGAATGGCCAATCCCACGGCATGTGAAGGATTTGCGCCAATTCCTAGGGCTCGCTAATTACTTGCATAAGTATAGCAAGAATTACGCTGAGCAAACTTAACTATTATCTGATCTCCTTAAAAAGGACACAGAATGGGTTTTGTTAAAATAATTAGAAGATGCGTTCACATCAGTGAAGCAGTCTCTTGTGGAGGCACCGGTCTTGGCATTGCCAGACGCGGATAAGCCCTTTCGCTTCGTCTGCGATGCAAGTAATTTTGAAGTTCACAGTGCTAGGAATGGAGAGTCCGTATGACCTCATCCTAGGCATGCCATGGTTGGCAAAGTACCAACCATGGATAGACTGGCGTACACGCACAGTTGCGAACTCTACGCAGGACACCGGAAAGGATGTGCTCCTGCGAGAGGCGTATGCAACTGATGTCGTGTCGAACACAGTTCAGGGTGCATTGACGGGATGTCAAACGTCACCAATTCCTACCCAGCTCGTGGAGACTGGGGTAGTGAAAAGGGCAATGACAAGTAGTCATGTGTCCCATAGTCCTGCACAGAGCCGAGAGCCTGTGGCAGTAGACGGCGAGCTGACAGGAAAATATATTTATCAAACAATTAATTTATAACTATTATATATTTAAAATAAATAAATAAAATAATGCCATTATTCAAGCGTCGCATGAACAGGCACAATGCCTAGATCCTGGTGCGGTTGGAAGGTGTGCGTTAGCTAGTAGAGCAACGGAACCTGCTTCCCAGTCAAAGGTCGTGGTAACTCGAATAACGAGTACCCGACAGATTCAGACGATTAAAGGCACGTCAAAGCAAGTGACCTTTGGATCAGTTCCTATTAAAGAGGATGGGCCTTCCATCGAGGTGTTCGAGGCCGTCAAAGACGTAATTGCGGAGACATCCTGAGTTGAGGTGCTTCGCAAGTCTTTAAATCTACCGAGGAGATAGTAGATCTCCCGGAGATGTCGTAAGATCTGTTCCTTGCCGAATTAAAGGAAGAAAATATCCACAAAATAGTCACACCAGTTCCAGAAGAGAACTGTTGCTCGTCGTCCACAATTGACGAGAGCGTCCTAGAAACGGACATGAAGAAACGATTTGCTGCTCAAGGCTGGGATGCCTTGAGAGACAGTCAGCTCTTTGAGGTTCTGTGGAATTATCGCGATGTATTTTCAGAAGAAGTGCCGAGCCGCCTACAATCAGATAGGGGCCTCGGGCACGAAATTGGATGTAAACCTGGCACCAAGTATTGTGTGACCAGGCAATGACCGTTGCCGAAAGAACAAGTCGAATATATCGATGAGTTCTTCGACAAGCGAGCTAAGGCGGGACATGTGCGTGAGAGCAAATCGCCTCACTGCAGCCCGACCTTTTGTGTGCGTAAAGCCACAGGTGGATGACGCGTGGTTCAAGCTTATAATAAGCTGAACACGGCGACCATACCGGCGCAAACGCCAATCCCACGAAAAGACGTATTGTTGAACTCCATGGGAAAGTCAACTATCTTTTTCGCGTTGGATTGTAAGGATGGCTACTATCAGTTACTCATGAGAAAGTCCGATGTAGCCAAAACTGCTGTAAGCATCCTAAGCGGTATGCTCTGGGAGTGGCTTGTGATGCCCCAGGTTTGAAAAACGCACCAGCGACATTCAACCGAGTGGCTCACGTGATGCGTCAGCACCGTGCACACGCGCCCCATTACTTTGACGATGTATTCGTGCATATTAGGGCCGAGGACGGGCTGAGCGCAAGAGAGTCGCACAAGCGTCATTTAGACGCTGTGTTGCAAACTTTAAAAGAAGCCCAACTATACGTCAGCTAGCAAAAGTGCGTCAATGGGTCCCTGAGATATCTGTACTGGGCTGCACCGTTGGTACACATGATGGTGTACGAGCAGACTCAGACAAGGTAAAATCAGTAAAGGCCATCCCACGGCATGTGAAGGATCTGCGCCAATTCCTAGGGCTCGCTGATTACTTGCATAAGTATATCAAGAATTATGCTGAGCAAACAAAACATTATCTTACCTCCTTAAAAAAGGACGCAGAAGGGGTTTGGTTAAAAGAACAATATGATGCGTTCACACCAGTGAAGCAATCTCTTGTTTCGTCCACCAAAGTGATCCAACAACAGGCGACAGTGCTCGTTCTGACTGTAGCTATCTTTTATTTCAGAGGCTAATGAGCTCGTCACGTGGTATGCATTCATGGCTGCCAACGTTGACGGCTGAAATTGTGCTTTACCACTAGACAAATTATCCTGGTGTCAACCCTCGAAGTCTGCCAATGCCAAGACCGGTGCCTCTCGATCTCAGGCAAGGAGGCAGCTCTCTTGTTCCTGGATCATGTATACCGACTACATGAGATGCTCGAGTCCATAGTATCTTTCCGGGATCCACATTTTACGTCTGGTTTCTGGCGACATGTGTTTGAGCTGCTAGGTAGCTCCACATGTCGACCGCAGATCACCCCCAGACAAATGGCCAAACCGACGTGCCATTCGGGTCGGGCAGATGTCTTAAAGACGATAGCAACTCCCAAAAACTGGAGCAAACAATTGCCTTTTGTGGAGTTCGCTATAAAAAACAGTGTCCACGCCAGTACGGGTGAGGCACCGTTTTATAGTAACGGACTGCGCCATCCACGGACGCCAGTCTTGTTTGCGCGCAGCCCGAGTCTTAGTGGGGGAGGACCCCTCACTATGCTCGGTGCTAAAGAGGGTTATAATTTCGTCAATATGACGATGACACGCAAGGGTATCATCTCACGACAAAAACTTGCCCTAGTGACCCTGCCAATTTAGCAGCGGTCAAAAAAACTACGTCCTATGCCCGATCTCTCGGCGGTATCAAAGGCGAGTTTGATGCTAAAAGCGTGAGCGAGGCTTAACACTTCGTGGATGAGCGAGTAGCCATCACACGAAAAGTCCGTGACGCGATGGCAAGCGCACAGGACAAGCAAAAAGAATATGCGGACCGAAATGGTCGCAAAAATAATAGACGCTTTAGTGTGGGTCAAAAAGTTCTATTAAGTACTACTATCCTACCTAAAACTGCAATTTCTGCTGAACCTGGAGGTACTACGAAATTGTTGCCGCATTTCGTTGGGCCCTTTACGGTGGTAAAAGAGATTTGAGACCTAAATTATATGCTCGTATCTCCCGTATATGAAGACGCATCCCGTATCTTACGTGGGTCGTCTGAAACGGTATGTAGACCGAAATGAAGTCACATACCCCCCATCCGTCTAAGGAGACCGATGGTGACGCCGACTGTGAGTCGAGCGTCGTCAGGGTGAGGGGGCGGTGAAGGTGAAAAACTTTTAATCGATCGACTCCTCCCACCACGAAGAGGACTCGGAGAGCGAGGGACATCACGCGAGTAACGCGGGTCCCTCAGCATTGTCTTCTTCAGAAGGTCCAAGCGAGTCTTCAGGCGTTCATAACCCTGACGAGCCTTCGCTTGGACATCATAAAGATCCGAGATTAGTCGCGAGACCTGACCCTCGAGATTTGCAAAACGTCGTTCGGCAGCGCCAATCGCCTGCGACTGAACGGACGAAGGTAAAGCAGCCACGAGGAGGTGGGCGAGATCGCCACTCCTATCGGGCGCCGCCTGCACTGATGGATGCGGGTGGGAATCAACGCTTCCTTGTTGAAAGGTTGCTTGCTTACCGCTCCGTGAAGCAAAGGTATCAGATCCTACGTCCAATGAAAAGGTTTCATGAAGCGTCTCGACCCTTAGTTACCCATCGATACCCTACCTATTGATGTGCCCGGCTTGGTGGCTGCCTATTAAAAGAAGTACCAGCTGAGGCCTCTTCGCTAGTCTCAAATGGGCGGTACTGTACCCCTAGTTTCATCCCACAACGCTGCTTCTACTAGTCCATCATTAATGGTCGCTACGCTATTCAGCGCAAACGACGATACAGCATTCGTAAATGTTGCTGTCTCCATGTTTTGAGCAATGAGAGAAGTTGGGATGGGCAATAACGCGCCATTTTCTTCCCTCATTAGCTCGTTATCCGCATCACTACTACGAGCTGACGGCAACGGTGTCGACTCATTGTAGTCGACAATTAGCGACATCACAACATCCTCACAGTTAAAGTGGGATGGATCCTTATGTCCTGTTAACGCTACAGCAGCAGTAGCTGTCGGCGTTTCAACTACGTCATTGGACCCTACCGGCGTGTTCACGTTTCGCGTGCGCTTAGAGCGAGGTTGAGTGAGCGTCTTCGCAGACGACCCACCAACGTGGCCTCTTGTAGGTGGCATCTTTGGCGCTGTGTATGTAAGAAACACAGGTCGCTAGAGTGACTGAGAGAACTAGCGGCGCGTTAAGCAGCTCGCAGTTCCTCCTTCCTCTTTGACGAATTTTAAAATGTAAATTCGTTCTTAAGGGGGGTTGGTGTAGCGGGCTAAAGTTGCCCTAATGTTACACAGTCCCCGTTAAGTACACTTGGTGTACTTAACGGGATGGTCAATTACTAAATTATAGTAATTAGACCCAGCACTCGGGTGGGGTGCACACTTGTGACCAACCCTTGTGTATGTAATGCACATGAGTGCATTCACATTAGGAGAGATGACGCCAAGCGTCATTCATGATGACTGCTAGCGTCATCCGTTACGCGAGGTATCTTGAAAGTTATGGTCGTACAAATTAGTTTTATCTTTAGAGATGGCGTTTTTGCTCGGTAAAAATAGGTATTTATATTTAATGCGATTAAATATAAATTGCTGCCCATAAGGCGCCGCGGCTTCTTCGTTGGGTAAAACCACAACCCCTTATACTCAGACCATTATCCACAATGGTTCTGACATAGAGGACTTTGAGCCTAAAGCTCCGCCGACGACACGTGTCGTGCTCAGTCGGTGTCACAAGTTAGTCGTTTTGAACGTGGCTATGTGACGGGTGGCATTTCAAAGATGACCCCTCCATCTAAATGGCCTAGAGCGCGCTCCTGTAGACGCACATAATTATTATGGCGTCTTTAAATCGTGGAGGGCTCAGGGAGTATCGCTTGGGCGTATATTCTCGATTTCGGTCGTGTTGCGTTCCAATGAAACGCCCGACCAATACGAGGCGGAATTCACGCGCCGCATTCATTCGCATTCCGATGCGATGAAACAGCGGTCGCAGCGAATTAATTTCGCCCGCTTGCGTGTAAAAGAAATTATGACCCTGACCTCCTGGCTTCACTTTACCCGTACCTGCTACCGACTCTGATCGATCATGTGGGGCGTAAAAGCCATGAACGTGGCTTCTTACGCAGAGCTCATGCAAAAATGCTTGCAATAATAGCGCAACAAGAAGAGATAATTTAAAAATGGCCGTTGCCACGACGCTTAAGGACCTTCGACTTGACGCGATTAAGGCGCCTTGTTACAGTGGACAAATGCAAGAGTCGTTCGCTTTGTCCAAGGAACAAGTGCAACAGTATTTTGAAGTGAAGCGCGTCGAGAGGAAAAGCGCGACGATGGCAAACACGAGTATTCCGACAATTGGAAGCATGCTCATTGGCACAGCAGCAGAGTGGTTATGCAACAGAATAAACACTGTCGATGAACTATTCTTTCAAATGGTCACGCAACAGAATTTACACTGTCGATGAACTATTCTTTAAAATTGAGCAAGAATTTGTTCCCGCAGACCTTCAGATCCGACCATCGTGACCGACTTCGGAATCTCACTCAAGCGCAGTGTCGGGATCTTAGAGACTTTGTGAATCGCTTTCGACAGCCAAAATCTAAGTGCGTAACATGAGTGACGTCGACTCTGTCTCTACTCCACGCAAGGATTGAAGCATCAAATACGCGCCAAAGTTGAGTACTCTCAGTCAGGCAATAAATGTCGCATACGACTTTGAGCGCTCACATTTTGCTTAGCGAGTACAAGTCGTGCGCAACAACTTTATCGACCTGGAAGGAGTATTCGCCAACGTCTTAAGGACACCAACCCGAGCCAATGGAGATTGACAATGTGCTAGTAGTGTCACGAGAAGAGTGTTTTCAACGCGAGTTGTGCTTCTATTGCAAGAGGCAAGGACATCGACTCACAGAGTGCCCGACGTGGCCACGTATTGAAGCAGTACCAAGGTCGAGAGCGCGGTTAGGATGATTGAAAGTGTTTACGATGGAAGTGAAGCTGTTGACGAAGCTGTCGTGTTTGATCAATTTATTGCTAACGCGGTTGAAGTCAATTTGGTTAATAAGCAGCTTTTTGTTGGGTAAGCCCGGTAATATTGACGGCGCACTAGTTAAAATTTTGCTAGATTGTTGAGCCTCAACAGATGAAATTCGCTTTGGACTTGCTTCTCGAGTTATTGGCACGCAACGAGGCTAGTCAAAGCAGTTTGATGGGTCTATCACCTCACCGGCTGAGCTAGCGACATTTGAGGCCACAGTGCACACCAGCGAAGGCGTGATTTCGGACATGACCTTCACGTATACCCAGCTAATTGCAGATCAGGATGTGATTTTTGTTATTCCGTGGTTTCGCAAATACGCTCCGCGAATAGTCTGGACATCAGGCCAATTTATGCTTCAGACTGAGCTCGATATTGTTAACCAGGAAGTCCCAGCAAGGGAAGAGTAGCTACCTAGCGACACCGCTTCCAGGCAAGGCAGTCAACCACACAGACTGTACGTGTGCAGGAATGAATACGCAGAGCTGTTTGTGGTCAAGGCTGCTTCTGTTATAGTAGACAACTTGGTCCCGGGTTGGTTTGGCGGTCTTATTGATGAGTACAGCGACAAACTTCCAGCTAAGCCACCGGACGGACTTCACCCGGCACGTGCGGTGCAGTTCGACCTCGAAATGAAATCAGATGCGATTCCAAGTTCACGAGCGCCGTTTCGTCTCTCTAAGACCGAGCAAGAAGCTCTCGAAACCATCGTTTATGGAAACCTTAAGAAGGCTCGGTCGAAGTGTCAAATTCACCATGAGTGTCAATAATATTTAGCATTCTAATGAAAGGCCACGTAACGGGATAAGCTCCAACCCGCGGCGAGTGGCTTCGATCGGGAAACAGCTTGCAGCCGATTCGCTAAGTCATCGATTATCGCTACGTGAATAGCCAAACCAAGATTCCCAAAATTCCTTTTTCTTTTATAGAGGAGCTCTTTGATAGGATGGCAGTGTGCACAGTGTTTACGGCGATTGACTGTCGTACAAGGCTACCATCAGATGCTCGTTAACAATGCAAGTCGTCAGTATACTGCATTTTGAACGCACAAGGAAACATATCAGTGGTGCGTCGCACCGACGGGATTAGCGGGGATGCCGGTGTGTGGTCACGCCTTAGGGCACTAAGACTTGTACTGCTTTAGTACAAGTCCACTTCGCACTGCTTCAGTTGCGAGTGGTGCCTTACGTTTTTCCACGTACACTAGTACATGTAGAGGATGACTTTTCTTTAAGGTAACTAGCTTAAAGAGGGTTAAATGAAAACTTTATTAATATAATTAAGTATCACTTCTTTCTATCTGTTAAATCTAACTTAATTATAATCTAATACTAAACATGCAATTGAATTCTTATCTTAT
>NC_090616.1:834316-841187 GCF_004359215.1 Bremia lactucae | reverse complement strand
GAAAACTTTATTAATATAATTAAGTATCACTTCTTTCTATCTGTTAAATCTAACTTAATTATAATCTAATACTAAACATGCAATTGAATTCTTGTCTTATCTTATCTGTATCTCTCTTTTGTATATCTCTACAGCTGACTAGTCTGCGGAATAAATAGATATAATAGTCTATGCCTATTTATGGATAAGAGTTCTGAACATTACTATATAAAGTAATATCCATCAAATATTATCTACCTTTTAGATAATATATTAATTACCAACCTTTAAGTGTTAATTTCATGTAACGATACACCCCGTTACATCACCCGTCCCTTAAACGACAATCACTCTGACTGTCATTGGATGGAGTGGTCATTATGTGACCACTTAATTTTAAATGATGTTGATTAATCAAAACCATCATTTTAAATTCCATCGCATGAAGAATCAACTCATGCGGGATGTCGATAGTGCTGCGCCTTCGGCTGCGGTTCGTGCAGCCGCGGTTAACGCACTGTTATCTCTTGCTCGTGGAAGATTGCGCGTGTTGTTCGATAAATTTGACTTCGTGGTTGTCCACCTAGATGACATCTGTATTTTGTCAAAGACGAACGAAGGACACACAAGACATCTGAGCGAGATGTTTAGGGTTCTTCGCCACGAAAAGCTATATGCTCACCGAACCTTCGGAAAGGACAGCGTTGCGTTTCTAGGACATGTAGTTCCCAGGAACGGCTTAAGCGTCGACAAGCGCAATACATTGGCTATTGAAACAATGGCTCAACCAAACTTGCGAAAGGAGATACTAATTTTCTCGGTCTGGCGGGTTGCCAAGATAGCACTTCCCTTGAGCCAGCTCGTAAGAAAAGACGTACCATGGAAGTGGTCGGAGGATCAAGACAAAGCAATTCGACAATCAAAAGTTGCGCTCCAACATGCGCCCGTGCTTCAGCTACCAGACTTTGCTAAACAGTGTATTGTCACAACGAACGCGTCAGGATTATGCATGGGCGGCGTTTTGTCTCGGCTTACGAATGGAGACGATCATCCTATCAAGTTTTTTTTTCTAAAACATGGGACTTCACGAAAAGAGCTGGCCGGCACATGAACAAGAGTTTCTTGCCATGAAGACAGCTCTCTAAAAGTAGCATCATCATCTTTATGGCCGGTCATTTGATGTTTATACAGACAACAATGCGTGCCGTTGAATGCTGCACCATCTAATAGTCTCGCCAAAAAATGGCGCGTATGCTGACCTTTTTCTCCGTATAATTTCACGCTGCATCACGTCAACGGAACTTCCAACGTTGTCGCCGATGCGCCATCGCGTCCAGGCGTCGTCCGTCCGCCCACCGGTCAAAATGTCAGTCACTTACCTCACCTTCAGGACTGCGGGCCGATGTGCGCTCATCGTGACGCCCAGCTTCGACGTCATTGTTCGCACATGGCACTTCTATGCTTGCTCACACGCCCCAACCTGGATCTTATCCTCGATGCGAGAGACTTTCCGGAGGTGGATAGGGTGCACCAAGTTGGTGTCCGACACCTGCAACAGCGAAAAATTATTAATAAAGTCCATCACATCAGTTTTATTATATAATCAGATCCATAGACAAAAATATGGTACTCTAAGACATAGCAGCAAGGATTACGTCTTTTTTAGATATCGGCATTTAAGCCGGTACCGTTGCAGCATTTGGTTTATCGACTGCGCGCACTATCCGCCACCCTCCTGTGGCCTTTCGCACACAGAAGGTCGGAGAGCTATGTGGAGAGGTTGACTCCCTTGAATGACCCGCTTTAATCAATCGATCAACAATTTATCGATCGCAAGTACTTGTTCACGAGGCAGTGGCCACTCCTTCATGACACAGTACTTCGAGCCTGGTTTGAGCTCGATCTCATGTCGAGTGCCTTTATTTTTAGGCAACTTACACGGAACTGCTTCAGGAATACATCCCTAAATTCCATCAAATCCTTCTATTAGGGATTTGTCTTATGTGACTCACAGGATTCAGTAGTATATCTCTCAATCCGAATCTTGACATCGAGGACACTTTCGTCCATCGATGAGCTGCTGAGAATCCGTTCGTTATCTGCAAAAATTACCGCTGACCGAGTATCGGTTACTTATTCGTCCTCTGTGACGAGTACACAAATCTGCTTGATTCTACCACTATGTAGATCTCTCAAGAACCGCTTGGGTTCTAGGGCTGGTGATTAAGTTGTCTCCGGTTAACTTCGGAGGCACATACAGATCAAGAGTATAAGCGCCCACTCTTGATCCGTCATTAACCAAGACATTCAATGTCTCGGTTTCTTCCTGGGATTTATCCACAGGCCGCCGAGGGATTAATCCCTCGGGATGCTGAAGTCTAGTCACTTCAGCATTAGCTATTTGATGAGATTTCTTCTCAAGTACGTGGGGACTTATTCTCTCAACGTCTTCCGACTGTGATTGCGCTAACACAGTCGGGTCCTCTGCGGTCGACTCTCTACTCGACCAAGGATCATCGTGTTGTCCATTTTGGGCAACCATTATCTTCCTTGAATGTCACCCGCTAGGCATACATTCATGTCTCAATCCACTATACTTCTTCAAATGGTGGACTTTCGACGCTGCCTGTGCACACGCACAAGCGCCGGCAGCTGACTCTACAGGGTGATTGGTACCACACTGTCTTCTTGTGCAGTCGTACGAACGACCGTACCACAAGTGAGGCCATCGCACTCACTAGTAGTACATCCACACGCTTGTAGACGCTCCAAGACGTTTATCAGATGGCCATCTGATGAACAAGTGGCAGGCGTCTTTACGGATCGATGCTTCCAGCTGATCCTTGGCTCATATTTTCTGAGCCAAGGTAAAACCTAGGATGACACCAAAGTTTGTCATCCAAATCCAGTACGATAAAAGCATCATCATACTACAAATCTCTTAACGTGTAGTGCAATTTCACTACGTGTTTCATTACTATTATCGATGCGCCTGTCGCTAGACGCACCGTCATCCTCGTTGGAGGAGATGCTGCGCTCAGCACATTTGAGTCTATGATCCCAAAGCGACTGGCGACGAATAAAGTTATTCGACGTCCACAGTCCACAAGGGCTCTAAGTGACAAATTATTCGACGCTTTCAACTTCAAGGTGATGAGGGATACCTCATCACCAGGTGTAGAGACACATAATGATTGTGTGTCTGGAGCAACTTTGGTCAAGAGATTTGCAAATTCTCTTGAGGTTGCTGGATCAGTAGGGCGTTGCGCCCCTACTGACCCCGACCGGTTTTTGCGGTCCGCCTCGCTGTTGCGATTTCGCAACAACGTCGGACCCGTAACCGTTGCCCTTTTTGGCATTCGGTCCATAATTACGTTCAGTACCTCTCGGTACTGGGAGGTGGAGCACTAGTGTCCTAACTTTTGACAGCGATTGCATTTCTGCAATCGCTTGTTGTTCGAAAAGCGAGGTTTCTCGCTTTCGAAATAAGAGAGGTCCGTAGGTTCTGGACCTCCAGTTGTTGTCGTCTTGGAGGACGATATGATGACGAACCTGCTTGAGCCTGTCTCAAGCTTAAGTACTCCTGTTCCGCAACAAATATTGCTTCTTCAAGCGTATCCAGTTCCAAGCGGAATAGGTGGGTCTTTACGAGACCCTCCGCAAGACCTTGCATGAACACCGTAATCAACGTGTGTTCATGAACTGGGTTGTTCGTGACACAACTCGCTAAGAGTCGTATGTGGCGGGCATAAGCGTGGTCATCACGCTTGCCTTGCTTGAGTTTCAAAAGCTCTGATCGAGCTCTGAACTCAGCCCTAGACGGTCAAACGTCTATTTCAGCCGGTCTTTTAAAGCCTCTAGCGACCCAAAGACATATGGTTCGCGCAACTTAAGGCCTAATGCCCAAGTTTTGGCACGACCTGCCAAATTTGACTGAGCAAATGCGTCTTGCATTTGCTCGTCGACGATGTGACGAGCCCTTATGGCATCGTCCAACTCGACGAACCATCTTGAAAGGGAGTCTTATTCGGCTCCATTATACTTAGAGATGTCTATCTTTAAGGTTTCGGGACGACGTGTGCGTCATCCCAAGTACAGGGGGTCTGTACCTGTTGTAACCTCCACAGTTCTGCCTGTTGAGAGCCTTGCTGATTAAGCAAGGCTATCTTCTCCTTCGCCTCGTCAAGTTCATGTTGTATGAACTTGGCGATGGCTGAATGGAGGGCATCTCTGTTCAAACCGGACAGCATGGCCAAGATGGCATCATTCCCTACGGTCGAATTCATTCGTTCGACCGCACTCCTTTCTATGTCAATTAGAAATGAGTAGTTATCACGCGAAACGTAATGCGTATCTCCTTTATCATCTAACATGTCCATGTTAGATGGTGGAACTATGGGACTTAGACGGACTACAAAGTGCTACCAGGTGTGACGGGGCACTGCCGACTTGTACTGCTTCAGTACAAGTCCAGTTTGCACGGCTTCAGTGCGAGTGGTGTCTCACGTCACTTCACGTACATTAGTACGTGCAGAGGAAGACTCTCTTTAAAACACTTGCTTTAAAGAGGATTAAATGTAAACTGTATTCAATAAAATTAAGTTTTCTGTTTCTATCTGTTTAAAACTAACTTAATTATATACTATTTCAAAACATGTAAATAAAATCTTATCTGTCTCGCTTTTTGCGCGCGTCCAGCGCTGATTGGCCCCCCCGAGATATATTAACCTATATCTATCAATAGATGAGCTTTCTAAATATTACAACGTAAGGTAATATTCTCTAAATATTCTCTACCCTTTAACTAATAAAATAATTATCAACCTTTAAGTGTTAATTTCATGTAACGATATACCATGTTACAAACTGGCTGTCTACGTTAGTGCAAGATAGCAACTCGACGCAAATTTGCCTAGTAAATTTTAATTCCGATCGCCTCTTGAACCGACGACCATTCGGGATCCATCCACCGCAGGAGTTTGGCTCGTAGTGCTGTCAGACCATTAAATTTGTATGCCACTTCGATGATGACGTTTGGAAATGGAGCATTATGTGCAGCCCTCATTACCCCTCCCCCAATAGTAGAGTCAAAGGAGTGAGAGATTCGTCTGGTTCATGACCACGATCACCAGTCCTACATGGTCTGTGTCCCGAGTTAAGAGAATTAATGAGGTGAATATCGTTTCCTGCTTCTAGAACTTGTCCAATGATCGATCTCGTAACTGCACTTGTAGCAACGTTGTGAGCCAATGATGGCAGGCTGTAATAAGTACTCTTACCTTTTTGCTTCCATCATAAAAACGCTCGAAAACCCAACGTCTCAAGCGTCCGTCGTTGGATCGAGCCATCGCTCGAAATCGTTCCAAGTGGTGGGCCTGCAAACGTCAACAGGCCCCCACGAAACATCTCCATCTTCATCGACAAACGGAGCGTTGGCAATCGGGCTGTCCAGCTTAGCCTGTACGGCTTGCTTCGCCTTGAGAACGTCGTTCGCGTAAATCACGTTTCTTTGTCTCATCTTTTCACTTTAAGAGCTGGCGAAGACGAAATCGAAATGGAAGGCGGAGGATTTGTCCCAAGTCTTGACGTTCTTCGTCGCTATTCAAAATCGTCTAGTTACATCTCTCACCTTTTCCGTTTGAGTTGTTTAGGTTAGTAAATTTATTTAGTTTTTGTAGAATTGCCTAAGAAAGGATTTCCATCATCACTTGCGCGACGGAGACGCTGCGCTACGCAGCAAACATGCCGCACGTAGCATCTCAATTAGCATGATGAATCGTCATGCCCAAACTCGTCCCCCTTGAGCTATATGACGACCTTCTGAATCGCTCAACAAGCTCACGCTTTTGCGTGCATTTGCGTGCGAGAATAGAGCCGAATTTTACGGATTAGAGCGCAATTCAAACGGCCAGACTGTCTTGAAAAGCACAAGTGGCAGGTCCAAGCAAGTTTTCCGTTCGACAAAGGCCGAGTTGTGCGTCTTAACATTTTGTCGTTTTGCCCATGATGATGGCACTTCCTCGTGCAAACGAAGCCGGCACAAAGCTGAAACAATGGAAAGTCTCGAAAAACTTGACTAATGCAGTAACAAGATTTGCCGACTGAATTAACAGGTCGTAGCGGGTCCTGAATTATAAGCGATCCGTCGTTAGTACGAATGACAACGCTCGACGAGAATTTTTTCAAAACCAGCGCTAGATCTCATAATCCGTAAAGTGCACTTGTCAAGCCTTGTACCAACGTTACACTTGCGTCGCCGTTATGAGATATCCCATTAGACTGATCGTGTAATGGGGTGGATCGTTACATGAAATTAACATTTAAAGGTTGTTAATTATTATATTAATTAAAAGGTAGAGAATATTTGGAGAATATTACCTTACGTAGTAATATTCAGAAAGCTTATCCATTGATAGATATAGGCCGTTATATCTCGGTCCAGTCAGCGCTGGACGCGCGCAAAAAGCGAGACAGATAAGATTTTATTTACATGTTTTGTAATAGTATATAAGTAAGTCAGTAAAAAACAGATAGAAACAGAAAACTTAATTTTATTGATACAGTTTACATTTAACCCTCTTTAAAGCAAGTGTTTTAAAGAGAGTCTTCCTCTGCACGTACTAATGTACGTGAAGTGACGTGAGACACTACTCGCACTGAAGCCGTGCAAACTGGACTTGTACTGAAGCAGTACAAGTCGGCAGTGCCCCGTCACACCTGGTAGCACTTTGTAGTCCGTCTAAGTCCCACAGTTCCACCATCTAACATGTACATGTTAGATGATAAAGGAGATACGTATTACGTTTCGCGTGATAGCTACTCATTTCTAATTAACATAGAAAGGAGTGCGGTCGAACGAATAAATTCGACCGTAGGGAATGATGCCATCTTG
>NC_090616.1:775696-829491 GCF_004359215.1 Bremia lactucae | reverse complement strand
CCTGTCGCTAGACGCACCGTCATCCTCGTTGGAGGGATGTTGCGCTCAGCATATTTGAGCCTATGATCCCAAAGTGACTAGCGACGACAAAGTTATTCGACGTCCACAGTCCACAAGGGCTTTAAGTGACAAATTATTCGACGCTTTCAACTTCAAGGTGATGAGGGATACCTCATCACCAGGTGCAGAGACACATAATGATTGTGTGTCTGGAGCAACTTTTGTCAAGAGATTTGCAAATTCTCTTGAGGTTGCTGGATCAGTAGGGCGTTGCGCCCCTACTGACCCCGACCGTTTTTTGGCGGTCCGCCTCGCTGTTGCGATTTCGCAACAACGTCGGACCCGCGACCGTTGCCCTTTTTGGCATTCGGTCCATAATTACGTTCAGTACCTCTCGGTACTGGGAGGTGGAGCACTAGTGTCCTAACTTTTGACAGCGATTGCATTTCTGCAATCGCTTGTTGTTCGAAAAGCGAGGTTTCTCGCTTTCGAAATAAGAGAGGTCCGTAGATTCTGGACCTCCAGTTGTTGTCGTCTTGGAGGACGATATGATGACGAACCTGCTTGAGCCTGTCTCAAGCTTAAGTACTCCTGTTCCGCAACAAATATTGCTTCTTCAAGCGTATCCAGTTCCAAGCGGAATAGGTGGGTCTTTACGAGACCCTCCGCAAGACCTTCCATGAACACCGTAATCAACGTGTGTTCATGAACTGGGTTGTTCGTGACACAACTCGCTAAGAGTCGTATGTGGCGGGCATAAGCGTGGTCATCACGCTTGCCTTGCTTGAGTTCCAAAAGCTCTGATCGAGCTCTGAACTCAGCCCTAGACGGTCAAACGTCTATTTCAGCCGGTCTTTTAAAGCCTCTAACGACCCAAAGACATATGGTTCGCGCAACTTAAGGCCTAATGCCCTAGTTTTGGCACAACCTGCCAAATTTGACTGAGCAAATGCGACTTGCATTTGCTCGTCGACGATGTGACGAGCCCTTATGGCATCGTCCAACTCGACGAACCATCTTGAAAGGGAGTCTTATTCGGCTCCATTGTACTTAGAGATGTCAATCTTTAAGGTTTCGGGACGACGTGTGCGTCATCCCAAGTACATGGGGTCTGTACCTGTTGTAACCTCCACAGTTCTGCCTGTTGAGAGCATTGCTGATTAAGCAAGGCTATCTTCTCCTTCGCCTCGTCAAGTTCATGTTGTATGAGCTTGGCGATGGCTGAATGGAGGGCATCTCTGTCCAAATTTGACAGCATTGCCAAGATTGCATCGTTTCCTACGTTCGAACTCATTCGTTCGACAGCACTCCTTTCTATGTCACCTAGCAAGGAGTAGCTTTCACGGGAAACGTGATGCGTATTCCCACTATCATCTAACATGTCCATATTAGATGTGGAAAATGTGGTCTTTGGACGGACTACTAAGTGCTACCAGGTGTAACGGGGCACTACGACTTGTACTGCTTAAGTCCACTTCGCACTGCTCCAGTTGCGAGTGGTGTTTTACGTCACTTCACGTACACTAATTCGTGCAGAGAAAGACTTCTCTTTAAGGTAACTAGCTTAAAGAGGGTTAAATAAAAACTGTATTAATATAATTAAGTATCTCTATTTCTACCTTTGTGAATGCTAACTTAATTATAATCTAATACTAAACATGTAAATGAATTCTTATCTCTATCTTATCTGTAACTCTCTCTTTGATTACTCCTACAGCTGATTAGTCTGCGGAATAAATAGATACAATGGTCTATACCAATTTATGGATAAGAATTCTGAACATTACTATATAAAGTAATATCCTCCAAATATTATCTACCTTTTAGATAATATATTAATTAACAACCTTTAAGTGTTAATTTCATGTAACGATACACCCCGTTACACTTCCTCTGCATGTACTAATGATCGTGAAGTGACGTGAGGCACCACTCGCACCGAGACAGTGCGAAGTGGACTTGTACTGAAGCAGTACAAGTCGGCAGTGCCCCGTTACACGGTTGAAGAAGTGGAGTTTGGGCATAATCGCTCAGGTCCATTAACAATTTCGTTTCCTATTGGCGCAATATACGCTGATGCTGCTTTGCCGCCATCTTTAACTGGTTATCAAAACAATCAAATTGTTATCGACCTTATTGCCTTGCAAAAAGTGATTAACGCAAAAATGTAGCTTGCATTCAGGCTATGACAACCTAAGTTTTTGGACCGTCCAACTACTTTTATTAGTATATCGCGTTTTATTAATTACTTCATAAGACACTTTGTTAAAATTTTGTTTAATTCATCAAGCACATATGTAAAAGGAAGAGCAATCACTTTTTGCAGCCCAGTCCATGCCGTATATCTGTGCCGTTTCCTGATTTGTAGCGTACAATTTTTTTCATGGCTTGCGTCTCATTAAGGTCTATGGCTTCAAAATCCTATTTCCATTTTAGACTGATTTCATCCTGTGCTGCAACTGATGCGATACATTCCATCTGCTTGTCCTTCTCATTTTGATCTTTTCTCATACTGTTGCAAATAAACGAGATTTTGTCCTGCAAAATCTACTTCATCTGTTTCGTGTTTTCTTAAACGACCACTTGACACTCAACTCAGTCTGAATGTTTTTGCACATAATCTTCTGGGCACACACTACTCCGACAAATCTCCAATTAAATTACAGCAAAAGAAAAAAAATCCTATTTTTCTCCAACGTTTGCGGTCAGTTGTTTGTGGTCGATTGCTAAAATCCGAGGCATGCTCATATAGCGAAGGAAATTGTGAAATAATGTACCGGAAGCAAGAATCCGCGCGACCGAAACTTACTGTGCCAAATTTGTCCGCTGGATCGGGCCAAAGATATGAAAACAAACAGTTCTATTGTCTGTAAATACACATGAACCAATGTGTCGTAGTTTAATCGCCACTCGCCTCCACAAATTAAATTGCACGGCATCAATAGCGTTGTGCTACGCGCTGCGGTGCGTGCCAATGGCCGGCGCACCGCTCCCTCACGTCCCGAAGTAGTCGTACTGGCGTCTTTATTGCACGCTCTTCCAATACCAGTGCGCTACACCGAACAAGCGGCTATACCCGCGTGCGTGCATCGTCTCAGCCGCATCGCCGCTTCTGGAGCCGACGTTCTTGTGCCCTCCATGGGTTATTTGATCTCGGAAGGTAATTTCGTCGAATGGATAAAAGCAGCCAAGAGATGCTGTCGCTGAGGACGACAGCGTCTCTTGGAGACGGACAAAGTAATCATCGACGTCCGCGCCCCCCAGAGCGGTACAATTACCATCATACTGGCTCACGTGGACCAGATTGTGGAGGTTGACGTGCTGCTCTTCTTCATTCTACGTGGGAATGAAGGCTCTTCTTCTGCCTTGAAGCCCGTCCCAGCTTTAAACTCCAGCAGCAGCTCTAATGCCGACTTCTGCAGCTGTGACGCCTCTTTCGCCCCCTGTTCTGCAATCTTTGACACTACCTTCGACTCTTGAATCGGTGCTGGCGACAATCCATTACTAGCCATGTCTGGGCGCTCCTTTTGTCGTGAGATCATGAGTCGATTTCATCTCCGGACGACCGAATGGCTAAAAAGAATCACAGAACACGGCCACTAGTCTAACGATTTCGAAATGTTGAAGCTCACCGATCTATTTTTCAACTTTACAAGGGGAAACCAATATGTGCAAATGGAAGAGTACGGATCGTTTGCGACGAGATTACACGGGGAAGCAAGCGATGTGGATCTCGTCGTATTTGGCGCAACGGAAGAATTTTGATTGACGAATCAACAGGGCGTCAAGCCACTTGCAGATCATATGCACGACTTGGAAGCATTTGTGGATGTAAGTGCCATCACACGAGCGTCGATTTCAAGTATAATAGTCGTGGTTATTGTCACACTTCATGAAAAGAGCGACAGCAAGAGCTGTGAGCTACGAGTTCCCACACGACGGAGTGCTCAAGATTCAGTATCTGCTATAGCCTCAAAATAACTTCGGCAAATCCTGGTTAACGCGTTACTCAAGTTTTCCGAGACTCGTACGATTTCTTAAGCTTGTGATGGCTTTGATTGAACAAGGAAGTGTCATCATCATAATCATGGTCAAAACGACAAAAGGTGGCAAACACGCTTCACCCATGGGCTCAGCGTCTTTCAATATACGAAAGCTAATGTATTGCATTATAAAGTCATTTTTTGCCATGAAGACCCGAGCCCGAGACAAGCGCGGAAGCATGGACAATACATTGGTCTGATCAGTCAGCTGCCTCCAGTCAATCTTAACTACTGCTGCAGCTGCCAAGCAATCGATTAGCCAGTACATCTCATTCTTGGTCGAACGAGGTCGCCTGGACCTGCCACGCGTGCTTTTTCAAGACAGTCTGGCCGTTTGAGTCCCGCTTTAAAGTCTGTTCCAGTCTCGTACGCAAATGCACGGAAAAACGCGAGCTTGTTGGTCGATTCAAAAGCTTCGTCATAAAGCTCCAGGGGCACGAGTTTGTGCGTGAAGATGCATCGTGCGAATTAAAATGTCTCGTGCGGTATATTGCAGCTTAGCGCAGCGTCTCTGTCGCGCAAAGTGATGCTAGAAATCATCTGCTTTTAATATTACCTTTTTTAGGCAATTTTATAAATGTATATCAAGTATCAAATTCTAAACTGCTCAAATTGATAAAGGTAAAATTGAGAGGCAACAAGCGACGGAAAACGTTAAGAACTGGTACATGTCCTGCGCCATCCGTGTCAGTTTCGTATTTGCCAGCTGGGATTAATGAAAAGAAGAAGCGCAATTTACGCGGACGACGTTGTCAGGGCGAAGCAAGCCTTAGAGGCTAAGCTGGACAGCCCGATTGCCAACGCTCCGTTTGTCGATGAAGATGGAGATGCTTCGTGGGGCCCTGTTGTTGTTTGCAGGTCCACCACGTGGAACGATTTCGAGCGATGGCTTGACCACAACGAAAAACGCTTGAGACGTTGGGTTTTTGAGCCGCTTCATGATGAAAGCAAAAGGGGAAGAGTGGTCATCTACAGCCTGCCGTCTCCGGTGTACAGCGGCGCGACAAGTGCTATTACGAGATCGATCATTGGACAAGTTCAACATGCTGGAAATGATATTCACCTCATTTATTCCTTAAACATTGAACACTTCACATGTAGGACTGGTGGTCGTGGGCAAGAACCCGAAGCTTCTCTCACTCCTGCGGATCTAACGATTGGTGGAGCAGTGATGAGGGCTGCACATAATGCTCCATTTCCAAACGTCATCATCGAAGTGGCATATAATAATGAAAGTCTGACAGCACTCCGAGCCAAACTTTTGCGGTGGATGGATCCCGAATGGTCGTCTGTTCAAGTGGCGATCGGAATTAAAATTTTCTCGGCGAATTTTCGTCGAGTTGCTATCTTGAATAAACATGGACAGCCGGTTGAAGAAGTGGAGTTTGGGCACAATCGCCCAGGTCCGTTGACAATTTCGTTTCCTATTGGCGCAATATACGCTGGTGCTGCTTTGCCGCCATCTTTGACTGGTCATCAAAACAATCAAATTGTTATCGATCTTATTGCCTTGCGAGGAGTGATTGACGCACAAATTTAGCTTGCATTCAGGCAGACAACCTAAGCTTATCGATCGTTTAAATATGTTTACTAATTCATTGCGTTTATAATTACTTCTTAAGACTTTAGTAAATACACATTTAATTCATTACACCTTTGCTGGTTCTTCTATGTACAAGGAAAAGCATTGGCTTTCCGTAGCCATGTCAATGCCGTATTTCTGTGCTGTTTCGTGACTTGTTGCATACAAAATGCTGCCATGGCTTGGAATTCATTAGTCTCTGGCTTTCTTAATCCTGTTTCCATCATAAAGTTATTTAATCCTGTGCTACAATCGATGCGATACATTCCATCTGCTCGTCCTTCCAATTCTGTACTTTTTATCAGACTGCTGCATATAAAAGAGTTCTTGTCCTGCGAAATCTACTCCATCTGTTTCGTTATATCTTCAACCACCACTTGATAAAAGTATGAATATTTTTGCACAATCTTCTGTGTACAAACTACTCCGACAAAACTCCCGATAAAAAACAGTAACAGAAAAATATCTTATACTTTGCGGACCGTTGTTTGAGGTCAATTGCTAGAAAAAGAACACATGTTCCTTTAGCAAAGTAAATTGGGAAACAATGTACCGAATGTAAATACACAAGAGCCAATGTGTCGCAATTTTAAGTCGGTATTTGCTATGATGACCAGAGACAATAGCGTAAGCTTGGACATTACCTTGGTATGATCCGTCAGCTGCCTCCAGTCAATCTTAACTACTGCTGCAACTGCCAAATTCGCCAGCCTTAAAATGCTCATCCTTCGTCGAACGGACAATTTGCTGTGACCTGCCACTCGTGCTTTTTCAAGACAGTCTGGCCGTTTGTATTGCGCATCAATCCGTAAAAGTCTGCGCCATTCTCGCACGCAAATGCACGGAAAAACGCGAGCTGAGCTTGTTGATCGATTCAAAAGCTTCGGCATCGAGCTTTAGCGCCGCGTGCGCCGAGTAGATGCCCGCACAGCCACATCCGGATTCTTTCCTCGATGCGACGTGCGGGTTACTGTCTGTTCCAAAAGAACTGATCCCGAGGTAATTGCTTGCAGCAGCGCTTGACGATGCGTCCTCCGCTTGCGTACAGGCAGGCAATACTTGCGCGGACGCAACCCTCCTTGAAAAATGGCGTTTCGATTATACAACAAGTGCTGTGGTGTGATCGTGGCTGCAACGTTGGGAGGGGCTTGTAGCACGAAATCGACTGCTTCCTTGGTGGTTATATGCTCCATGACGATCTTGAGTCGTGGAAACCTATTGACGAGGGGCTTTAGGATTTGCTCAATGAACGTCGCTTCTCTATCAAATAGATCGACGGATGGATCGGCCACTTCCCCGTGGACTAGCAACGGCATTTTAACTTCAGCCATGACCTCTAGAGCCGGGTAGATATTGTCCATGCGAGTGACGCTAGAGTCCGAGTCAGTCGTAGCCCCAGCGGCGGTTGTCCCATCCGTCATGTAGAGCGTCATGAGTGGCGTAAAACTCGTAGCACTCGTAGGATCGCGCTTTTCCTGGGGTACGTGGAACATGATGCGTTCCCGATAGGACAGTGCTTGCTCGGTCGTGGTCACGGGGGGCACAAGGTTGGGCATGACGATGCATCGGGGCGAATTGAGATGCTTCGTGCGGCACGGTGCAGCTTAGCGCACCGTCGCCGTCGCGCAAGTGATGATGAAAATCGTCTGCACTTAATCTCAGTCGAAAATGCCATGGCTACAATCGAGGATACTTTACTTGAGATAAATTGAATCAAATTTTATTTTAATTTATTCAAAAAAATTAAAAAAAGAAAGGATCATAAAAAGAAGTATTTAAGTATCTATCTGTTAATAACATTGTAATTGCGCCTCCTTTTTTAATAACATATTTATAAATAATTTCTATATTTGTATACTCTTCGTATTTTAGTTCCATATTTTGATCTTGACGTTTCTCTAGAATAAATAACCTAATAGATCGTATTTAGCCCTAAAATAACATGATATTTTACTCCAGGTAAATCTATTATCCTGCCACCTCAACCAATCATAAATGCCATCTCTGTAGATATGCACTGATATGTATTGCGAGCTTATTGCTCTAAATACCTGTATCTTAAATGACGCTAGCCGTCGGAGGTCCTTCCTGATTGGCCAGGCACAAGATCACTTATCGGCATCTATGCCGATCCGGTAAATCTCTGTACCTGATTCAGAGCCGAAGGCTCACCCTCTAGCTGTCAATGTAAAAACATTTTTTTAGGGAAAAGGAGAGAAATTCTTCCTTTTTATATTAAGCAGATGGAGGTGTCCATTGACTTCGCCTTGTTTTAACAGAACGGCAAAAGGTGGCTACGGACATTTCCAAACTCGGAGGCAGAGCGATGGAGTGGGCACTATCGTGCAGTACGTCCATAACGACTCTTTTCCTCGCTGAAATAACAGATGACTAGCATGTTTGCACAGCCTGATCAGGCTTTTCACAGCGAGCACGGCTCCTAGCGACTCGACAGGGTTACCAATGAAACTATTTCCTTTAATTAACTTAAGAATGTTTATAGTAAAAGAAACGTAGGGGACTATGTCCAGGAGTTGAGAACTCTCATTGCACCTATGCATCAAGACCCGGTACAAGAAGCAATCGTCGTAACAATTGTTATGGGGCGTTTCAATGAGGGCGTTGCCCGGGCGGAATTATTCCGATCTCATCGTGCTACTATCGAAGAGGCAGTTGCCATACGCGCTGAGTTCGACTTTAAGCCTGCTCGTGTTAGCACGCCTGTCTACCGAACAAGCTCTTCGGGCAGATGGGTACCTCCTAAAAGACCGGAACACATGGATCTAAGCCTCGTTTAGAAAGGAGAAGAGGCTATTCGAGCTGTGGAACAGCATAAGAACATCCGTATATGTTAGTTGTGCGGAAGCACGAAACAATTACGTCCGGCCTGTCCCCTAAAAAATACGCGTAAAGCTCGAAAGAGCACCAACTCCGACCTTTACCTGAAATTTGGTACGGTGCGGGAAAACGTCGATACCCAGTAGGTGCGGGGCGCCGTAATGGGGAAGACCTAGGCTCTGTTGAACCTCTAGGAGGTGAGAGTACACAGGACCTAGCCCCAATTAGCTCGGGGCGTAATGGCACGGGGCGTGAGTACAAGCCTGGTTTGCAGCCGCTTAAGCAACTGTGAAGGGCTTTGATAAGCAATGTTTAATTTTAATTGACTCAGGAGCGTCTTGCAATTATGCTCGATGTCTTTTCCTTAAAGAAAATCAACAATACGTTGAGGCGCTTAAGCGCGTGAAGGTGACACAATCACTGTTGGCTTAGCACTGGGACTCGTGTTACTGTTCCTAAAAATCCATTGAACATAGGTATGAATCTTCTGGGCTTTGACAGTATGGAACGCTGTCTCGTCCTTGATTTGGATTTGAAAATGATCTCATCCTTGGTATGGCCTAGCTTAAACGCCAAGAGCCATGGATCGATTTGAGGCAATGTTCCTAGCAAAGTTTTGGAGAATAATGAATCCGCCCTTGCCAGGCAACAAAAGATCTATTGGATCGGATCATTGACTGGGTCTGTCAGTGTTTTAGACATTTTGTAATGTCTAAGTTAATTAAATTCAATGCTAAAAACATTAATTCTGAGCCCGACTCAGAAAAAGTGGGTGGAAAGGCACGTACTCCGTCGAGTGACACTCATTGTAATAACGATTCACTGAATGCTGGAGCATTGTAGGCCTAAGCCGAGTCATCAAGGATGCAATATCCCTGAGATACGTGGAGCGGCACGTCTAAGTCCAGCGAGTATGGTCGACCGAGGTGGTACCATACTGAGTGTCAATAGTGACACTATTGGCGATTCGCCAGGGCATTTTGGGTCAAATTCTTCTAATGCACGTGAAGTGACACGTAAACGGTCACTAGATAGGAAGTTGAGTTACATAACTCCTCGTCGCATGTGTCGAATTAGATACTCGCTCTGGTATAGAGCCAATACAAGCTAAAAAATTTCGGGACGTTAATGTACCAGCCCCAAAGAGGCGTATTGTATTGTCTCTACTTCGAGACAAGAAACGCGTCTATATCCTCACAAAGTGATACGAGCGAGCAGTTGCATCCGGTTGTAAATGGTGTAACCAGTCACATCGAGGGAGAAGAAAGCCTTGCAGCAATACCCTCATTACAGGCAATTCTAAAGCTAGACGAAATATATATTGATGAGTGCGGCCAAGCCTTAGAGGCTGGCAATTTATCTGAAATGATGGTCATTCGACCAACGATGGAGTTAAACTCATCGTCGCTTCTGGACGAAGCTGTCCTGGACGACACAAAAGATGCACTTAGTGCGCAGAGTGGGTCATCGAACCTTAAGATTCTGCGGATCCATTTATTACTAATTAAGGAATTCCAAGTTGTGGTATGTATTAATCCACCTTCTGTCTCACCTCCGGTAGAGGTGTTCGTCATGAAAATTGACTTGGTTCCGGGAATCAAATACTGTGTCACACGACAGGGGCCTTTATTAAGGGAGCAATGTGACGTCATTGACGATTTCTTCCGGCTAAGCACGAGGCTGGAATGGTACGAGAGAGCAAATCTCCTCATTCGACACCGACATTTTGTGTCAAAACTCCAAATGGTAAATGGCGCATTGTACATGCTTATAATAAGCTTAATGCTGTCACTATACCAGCACAAACCCCCTTACCTAGAAAGGATGTTCTTAAATAAATATGGTGGGATGTACAATGTGCAGTGCACTTGATTTAGTCGATGGTTATTTTTAGCTACTCATGTGAGCTAGCGATATCCCGCTTACAGAGGTTAGCACCCCAAGCGGCATGTTATGGGAGTGGTTGATTATGCCACAAGGGCTTTCCAACGCCCCGGTAACATTTATCGTCTAGTGACGCAACTGTTTCGCCCTCATCGAGGTTATGCGCAGACTTATTTTAATGACAGTCGTGTCCAATGTCGTGTGGAACAGGGTCGGTTGGATATGGAAAACCATTTAGACCATTTGCGAGCAGTGCTTGAGTGCATGCGTACAAATAAATTGTATGCCAATGCATCTAAATGCATTTTTGGTGCAGATAATTTTCCTTTCTTAGGGTGCTTCATCGTGAAGTGAGGCCTTAGAGCGAATCCCGCTAAAGTAAAAGCCATAGTAAATTGGCCGGTTCCTAAAAATTAGAAGATTTGCGTACGCGGTTGGGTCTCGCCAATTATTTGCACTAATATAGCGAAAATTACGCTGATTAGGCTAGGGACTATCTAATCTCCTTGAAAATGATACAGAATGGTGCTGGACTAGCACAGAACATACTGCTTTTCAAGCAGTAAAGGATAGTCTTATAAATGCCCCGATTTCTGGCACTGCCAAATTCAAATTGGCCTTTCAGTGTCGTCTGTGATGCATCGGATTTTGCCATTGGCAGTGCTCTGTTCAAACAGATGCAGATGGGCGCGAACGTGTTATTGCATTCGAGTCTAGACAGCTTAGAGCTGCGGAAAAGAATAACCCAGTTCATGACAAAGAGTTACTTGCTATGGAGTATGCTCTCGTCAAAATTCAGAGCTCATCTGCTCGGCTCTAAGCCGTTTGTGATATATACAGATCACGCGTCATTACGCAAGGCGACTAAGTCGCCCCATCTCTCACGTAAAATGGACCGATGGCTATCCTTTTTTGCCGAATATAACTTCGAGGTGAAGTATAAGCCTGGCAAGCAGAGTGCTTTGGCCGATGCGTTATCAGGAAGGCCTCATCATGAGTTCTCACATTTAACGACTATAATGTCGCCTATTACTGAATGAAGCCGTTCAGCCTACGCCAAGGATGAACAGTATGTAGCTTTGCTACGAGCTCTAAAGAGGTCTGAATTTGGGCTTTAAATTGTCGGCACGTTTGCGTGCAAGGTTACATCGATTTCTATCGATAACGACCTGTTGCTTTATTGCAAGGAAGCTGCGGATCCTCCGCGCGTCTTTGTTCCTCGTGATGATACCGAATCCTCTATGCGGCACACGATACTGTCATTGGTGGCCCAAACTTTATAAATTGGTCTGCATTTACGTCCGCACATGCGAAACTAGCCAACGGGTTGAACCCTCGGCGCATGCTGCTGCGCCACTGGCAAGTCGGCCCGTACCCATAGGGTGTTGGGAGTCCATTAGTATGGATTTTGGTTTCGGTCTTCCAAAAGATTCGACCGGCAACTCCGGCATCGTGGTCTTTGTTGACTGATTGAGCAAAATGGCTCACTCAGCGGCTGTGTCGGATTCCATTGATGGTGAAGGTACAGCAAGGCTGTTTTTTTTGATCGCGTGTTTCGACAACACGGTCTGCCAGTGGCAATTGTCTCGGATCGGGGCCCCCGTTTCACGGGTAAATTCTGAAATCAATTTTCTGAGTGCTTGGCACCAGATTGGATATGTCCACTGCGGACGATCCGCAGACCGATGGTCAAACTGAACGTGTTAATCGCGTCATTGAAGCCGTTTTTGCAGTGTGTGCGCTCAGACACCAAAGTGCTGGAGCTCAATGCTCCCAGTAGTAAATTTGCGCTGAATAAGCTATCCATGCCTCTATAGGCTAAACTCCGTTCTATGCAACGGTCTCATTCACCCACGCGTTCCTTTAACAATACCACTGCGTGGCTCAGAGCTTGGTGGGGGAAAATTAGCCGATAGGCTCGCTGATATCAGCCCTGTTACCGTTCCGAAACAAGTAAGCGAATTTCTCGCGACGCAATTTAGTGTCTTAAGACATGTAAGGGACACGATGACTGATAGCCAATACAAAGAAAAAGAATAAGCAGATGCCAAAAGCAGAAGCTGTATTAATTCTTATGTGGTCGGAGACCGAGTTTTACTAAACGCTAAAAAAAACTTACCTACTAACTTGGGTTCCGCTGTCTTTAGACCAAATTGCACCCGCTTTATTGGACCATTTACAGTCGCGGTCAAGAAGGGCCTAGCTTGCACGCTAAACCTTCCCAGCAAGCTGCGTACACACCCAGTGTTCTAAGTTGGCTTGCTTAAGCCATATCGTGACCCTTCCCACATGGACTTGAAGGCGCTTGCGCCGAGACAGGCGGTCGTGCCGCAGATTGCTGCATCCTCACCAGGATGTCCCGCTGGCTCTCTAAACGAGGTTTCTGACGCTCCAGCAGCAAAAAAACGGTTCTGAAGCACCTCAAAGGAGCTCTTAATCTGAGCAAGGCCCTCGCGAAGAAGTTGCACATCGTGCTTTAGAGCATCAAATGCTGCCGCCAAATTTTCGGCCCCCTCCCGCGCTCCTTGATGCCCAGGGGAATCTTCAGTCTCAGTGAAGAAACTTCTTAAGTGACGACGTCGAAAGGGCCAATACCAGAATCTGGTGAAGTGGCTAGGGTACCCCTCTTCTGAAAAATCTTGGGAGTTTGAGGTACCTCTTCGGCAAGATTGCCCGTACGCCGTTGACGATTATGAGCGCCAAGATTATGGTCAACTCGCGTCAAAGGACGCTTCCCACCACTAAACGTGGGATTAGGTGGATTTATAGTCTCAGTGCGGCTTCGATCTATAGTTGCACGGTCAACCGAAGCACTGAAATATTGGCTAGGAATTTCTTCGTTTTGTGGCATAAATGCCGAGCGTAACTGGCCTTTGGCCTTAAGCTTGGCGAAATCGAAGCGAAGCTTTTTGTCCAAACGAGCATCAGCCACATCCGCAGACTCTCGGATATTCTAAATATTGCCGAGGCGGCGGGTCCGGTAGACCCTGCTTCAAACGAGACTTCGTTTTCACTTCTTGTTTCGTTTAGAAACAAAACGATCAGAATTTTCCTCATTGAGGTCATCGAAGACCCACAGGCTTGATCACTTAAATGCGTCAGATACTGACCTCGCCTCATTACCTTCGGCGTAAGGTATCGCTCAAGAAGAGCGTCGCGAGCAGCGATCTCCTCCCGCGTTCTCGCTCTGTCACCGGAAGTCCAGATGGCCAAGCTGTGACCCGCGATCTCTTTGAGACGCTCGTCCGCACTAAGCGAAGCGAATCTATATTCACTATGAGCTTTAGCTTCCGCTATCTCAGCAGCTCGACGACGAGCTTGTTCCTCAATGAGGATTGCACGCTCTTGCTCTTCATCGAGCGGATTTGTAATGATGTTGGACTCAGGGTCCTGTGTCCTGCTCAATGCAGTTATGACATCAGGGGCACCACGTTCTCGGAACGGATTCGGGGCTGGCCGACGCTTGTCCAGAAGAGAAGGCGTGAGCGAACGCATTTTTTTCCTCCTCCTCTGATTGAGAGTGAGTTTTAAAGTCCACCATTCCCTCATCGTCGAGGAAGGTGCTCAAAGTCTATGACTCAAACTTAATTGTCATGGGACAAAGGAAATAAAGAATTAACCAACGAATTAGCTGTTTAGGTTCCGATCTCAAAGAGGAAATAAAGCGAATGTTGTCACTCGGTGTCAACAGTTTGAAGAGGAGGTGCAATGGGGTACATATCGGTTGGAGAACCGTTGTTGTGGTACAGTTACTTTATGGGTAAAATACCTTTTTATCTAATTTTAAAATAGTTAGTTACTCAAATCCCATGTGGTCGCCGCCAGATATAAATTTGGCAGCCGAAATCTATTTTTAAATTAGGTTGGGTAAAGTTTTGGATTAAATAATTAAATAAAGTGGAGCTCTTGTCTTGGGACGATTGGCGGGGTTGATTCAAACTTTAACAAGACAACCAATAGAACTGATCTCTTATTAAGTCAATATAACCATAATTGGTAATTTCGGAAGCCTTCTTAAGCTTGCGCATTTTTCTGTAAGAGATAGAAGCCTTTCTAAGGTATATGCTCTTAAAACTAGTTGGCACTTGGTTCGGGGAACGCCCTGAATCCCTTGAACTAGGCGTTATTAAGCTTATATGGCTTGAAGGACTCCCAGAGTTGCTGAACCCATCAGTTCTATAGAACTAAGAGACTCTTTGAGTTTAAAAGTCTTCCTCTGACTTTAGGAGCGAGGTAGCTCTGCTGCATCATAGTCGCGATTAAATCATGCTCGTTCTACGAAAGTGCGACGCTAGAAGAAGCGACGCCGACACAACTCCATTATCTGCTGTTTCAAGAGCTTTCATTGCTCGTGCGCGGACCTAAGACGGCGTCATCTTGCGGCAATGTATATCGGCGTCTCCTCCGTCGGCATGGGCTATGACGAGAGGGTGGAAGCACATATTGCGTCCCGAGTTTAGACACACTTCGTAACATGAGCGCGTTCGCCATACTTCACGAGCTTCTATACTCTTCTTCGCACATGGCCAATTCAGGGACAGTCCGAGTGCAATAAATGAGTTTCCCCGCGGTTGGATGTGCGTGTTCGTAGACTAGTGCTAACGACAACAGCGACACGGTCTTGCCCGTACCGATGGGCATTTCGGATATACCATGATAATGGACATATAAAGATCGCTTAGGCTCCCACAGGTTCTGGATGTTGAACGGTAGGTTGTGTATTGCACTTTTGCAAGAGGTGTACGAAGAAAAAAGCAAGATATATTCAGCATTGCGTACTCTCATTCGTCAAATCTACAGCATGCACATCAATTGCACTACAACTTGACCATGGCGAGCTCCACATGGTGACCATCTCTCCGACGTGTTAATAGCGTCAGCTCGTTAAATCTGTCAAACGTCACAACCATTAGCCATTCAGGTGAGGTCGCGACCAACCAGGTTCAAGTTGTCGCAGGAGACTTCAACACCCTTGTCGGTCTGTCAAAAACGATAATTTCTAACACTCATCCTCGACTCCATCCTGGACGGCCATCAACTTGAACATCGCACGCAAATCCTGCATCCTCGGTGCCGGCCTTGCTAATCGTTACAAGACACGATTGAGCGGTGCGTAAGGAATTGCCATACTGAGCTTAATATTAATAGAATAAGTTCAGTAGTAGATAGAAGATCGTTACGTAGGAAACTAATTATACTAATACAGTTTTACTTTGCACTAATTCAAATCCTTTGAATTACCTTTAGTAGCTAAAGCCTCTTAACTACTTAGAAATCTTCCTCTGTAACCTTGTGTACGTGAAGTGTCGAGGCACCTAACCTACACTGTAATCAGTGTAAAATTACCTAGTACTGATCAGGACTAGTAGAAGGTGCCCCGTTACAACTACGTTCAAGAAGGAGTCGTGAAGCCAAGGTTCATCAAGTCAGAAGACATGATGGCAGACATATTGACAAGGCATGGTTGATTTAGTCTTAAATCAACCAATCAAAACAGCTAATGTCTTGTTGCATCAATAATACCAAATTTGGTAGTATTGGAACTATTAAAAAGATAATAATTTTGCACTTCTTTGTTTACTTCCTCTTATAGGAAATAATTATTATTTATTCCTCTTATAGTAAATAATAATATTAATTTCTCTTACAGGAAATAATACTAATGTAACAGGACACCCCGTAACATCACCCCCCCTAAGTAACAGTCACTGTAGTGACTGATGTAGGTTGACAGGAAAGATTATTATGTCTTTTCCTGTAATTTTCAATATTAATTTCAACCAAAATACCGAATTTATTTGCATTATTAATTTAATCAAAATACCGATTTTATGACCAAAATCAAGATGGTGACTAATAAGTTTGTACGCGTTGGCCGTGGGGCGCTAAGCTGGCCGCTGCACGGATCCGTGCAGCTGACAGTGAGGCAAATGTTTCAGTAGACGCTCATGCGTTTACTGCGGGGAATAAGTTACCTCCTACTACCATTGTGGAACATGTCATCTGTTAATGACATTGCAGGTGACGGTGACAAGTCACCTGCTACACCAAGTATAGGTGACTGGACCTAGTCACCTGCCTTGCCCGACGCAGTGTCTACTGTAGAGGCCGCCAGGTCACCCTAGGTCGAGTCCGTTAAACCTTTGGATTCTAACGTGACAATCATAGAGATGATGACGAGGTTGTTCGACTCGTCGAAACTATTTGGTGGGGAATCATTATCCGATGACTCCGTGAGCAATGGCCACTCTGGTGACGTTAGTATGCGTCACCAGGAACTAAGTGGTCGTGGGAGAAAGAATGCTACTGGTGGTGCTAGTTTGCATCACCAGGAAAGGTGTGATATAAGCGATCACTTTAAGGGTCAAGTTAGTGTTAACGTTATTATGAGCCATCAGGAGAGCGACCGCAATATATTGCGGTTCGCTCCTGAAAGAGGCCTTGGTTAACCGCTAAGGAAAACCTTATTCGTTGGTCTGGTATGACCAACGATCAATATCATATTTCGCTATTTGACTCATCCAGGCTTCTCAAGCCTGGTGAGGATGAAAAGGAATTCTTCATCGATGCCTTTTTCCGGCATCGGTGGTACAGTTGCAAACGGGCAAAGGATGTCAAACCTTTGTTCCAAGCTTTGACAGCCTTTGAACAGAATGAACAGAACATAGGCTGTGAGGTCTGGCTACAAGCTAAATGCTTTCCGTGAACGTTTCGAGAAACGGACCGTGGCCGGTGCACGCCATAAGTTGCACCGTTTGTCTAGAGAGACAAGGATTTCTTGCCTCTTGTGGGGGGACTCATGCCCATGCTGTTTCAAGGGTCTAGGTCATGCCCCTAAGGAAGCATATTTCCTTGAAAATCCTTATTGGAGAACGCTCATCTCTTGCGAGATACGTCAAGAAATTGAGAACTTCCAATCCTCTTACAACGGCGGAAAGCGCTCTTTCCCGATGACATACTGTAGAAGAGGGTAGATTTCGTCTTACTGCAGGACGAGACCCGGAACGTCCATCATCAGTCGGTAACGAGGTTCCCAGCTATCATGCGAGGGTGGATACCCTCGCCAACGAACGAGATAGCTTGGTCGAACCCTCCTTGCCTCACGGTGGATCAAGAAGCTTTTAACAATAAAGCGCTTCTCACCACCTGAATCCGTCAATGGATGTGGAGGGGGAGGAGAAAACGGTTTCGCCTAATGACAAATACGGATCAACATTGTGATTTGGATCACACCATTTATTATTTAAGGGAGTATCTTGATCACGAGCGATCCCGTCGCCGCGAGTTAGCGGTGACGGCTGATAATGTTTCTCCTGGTCAGTTAAGAAACTGTGCGCAGGTTGCGACTGAACAACTGGCGAACAAAAGACATATCAGCCCCATCAAAAGGAGCTGGTGTCAGCTGTCAGAAGATCTTTTCTTTAGAGGAAAGAGTTTATTGTCTGGTTTAAGAAAACCAGACTCTGTCTCGAAACAATAAGGCTTTGGCTCGGAACCATCAGGCTTTGGCGGATGCCCTAGATTGTTCCGGTGTAATCCGGAATCGGAAAAATCTTCGTACTGATAGTACGGGCAGAGACGCCCACCAAAAAAACGTAGGATGCGTACGCATGCTACGAGGCAGCTCGATCGTGTACGCATTGCCTTGGCGATGTTATACACGAAACGGGCCGATATACCTGGGAAGTAACTTATAACTGTCCACATTCGATACTACATGTTTTGATAGATTTACCGTAGACAGTAGGACTTCCTTATTATTGAGAGAGTTATCGTTCTCATTAATAATATTGTTTTCGATGCTGAGTCTTTCAGCATCGTTGTCAAAGTCAGTAATAGCATAATCGTTCTTACTGAGTTTGTCCACTTCAATGTTAATTTTATTAACATTGGTATCCTTCGCATTGACCTTAATGCTAATGCGTGATGAGCACGAGCTAGAAGGTTCTTTGCTCGAGCGAGCCCTCTCCCTAATTAAGAGTCACTCTCAAACAAGGTGTGTATACGGGGGTGGCGGAAGTCATTCACGAAAAATGGTGTATGCTTTGTAGAAGCATGCACTGAATTATGGATGGCAAATTCTACCATCGCAAGAATTCGCTACACTTCTTAAAAGAGTCGACGTATCCGCGAAGTATATCTTCGAGAATATGGTTAGCACGGTCCGTCTGACCATCTGTTTTAGGTGATCGGAAATTATAAACTTTTAACTGTGTTTCAAGTTATTTGAAAACTGTTTGCCAAAATCCCGCCGCGTATCTAAGGTTTCGATCTGAGACCAGTTCACGGGTAACCCATGGAGTCGTAATACTAAATCAACAAAGACACGAGCACGGCCTTTGCATGTGAGACGGCAGCAAGATGTACCATCCTGTAAAGCGATCAACAAAAACAAGAATACCATTATTCATGTGGGTGTCTTCGGGGAATCCGAAGACGAAGTCCATAGAACTGCCATCACTCTGCCGGAACAGGCAGAGGTTGTAATGGAGCACGGGATGAAGCACTGGGATTTACCCTTTGACAAGCTTTGCAATCACGTATGTACTTGCGGACAAACTCATACTGGTGTGGCCAGTAGAAGTCGCGACTTACCGCGAGATAAGTCTTTTCACGTCCACGATGAACGCTTCTTGGTGTATTGTGGCACTCATACATGACGCGTTATCGCAAATCATTATGAATGGGGATGACGACTGTATACTACAGTAAATATCGCGCGTTGTGTATCGATCTGTTGTGTATCGATCTGTTGTGGATCGATACAATTCCGACAATCCTTATAAGGATTGTTGGGATAGATCTCTAAGGTACTCCATCAACTCTTTAAGAGCCTTATCTTCTTGATAAGCCCTACTAACGTCGTCGTGTAATGTTGAAGACAAAACACTTACTGTTTCAATAGTGGTCTTCTGCTATCTATTAATTTGCGCAGCCGGCTCAAAATCGATCGGCGCGAAAATACGCCAGCGACAACGTTAAGTCGCTCTGATTTATACTTCACAGAGATTATACTCCGCGAAGAAGGAGAGCCACCTCTCCGTACTTTGCGAGAGGTGTTGACTATTTACAGCCGTGCGTAAAGACGCGTGGTCCGTATCAAAAATGGAGGTCTATCTTTTGAGATATAGACCTAACTTTAGCCAGTGCATATTTCGTGGCAAGGAGTTCTTTGTCATGCACTCTTACTATCGTATGGCTGGTTGAAGATGACGTGATTGATAACAGACGACGCTCTGCGCCGTCCGTGTAATTTAGCATTAACGCGCAGCTGATTGCAAAGTCGCTGGCGTCACAGACTACATGAAATGGTCGGTTTTGGTCTGCAATCGCCAGGATTGGCGATTGCATCAAGCTTAGCTTAATACCTTCAAAGGAACGCTGACAAGCAGCGTTCCATGACCACTTTAAATTTTTAATCAACAAAGAAGAAATATGTACTATCATTTCGGTATAATTGCGTGAGAACTTGTGCAGGTACGCCGCTAAGCCGAGGAGTGTTCGAAGTCCCTTTACATCGACCAGCACATGCCAATCGGTTGTCGCATTTATCTTTTCCGAATCCAGGCGTACACCGTATTAACCTACGATACACCAAGAAGTGGTATTTCGCTTGCAGCGAATATGCACTTCTTGAGATTTGCATACAACTTGTGCTTACGCACAAGTGTTAGAAACTTTTCGGACGTAGGTACGATGTACTTCAACGTCCGACTTTCCGTTCATGGCTCTGCTATGAACGATGACATCATCAAAATAACTCGGTGCGAAATCCCACACCGATCTTAACATATTGGTTATACATTTGTTGAATGTCGCAGGGGCAATACTAAGTCCCTGTGGCATGACTAGCACTCCCATAGCATAGCGCTAGAGGTGCTTACTGCTGTGAACGGGATATCCTGTTTGCGCATAAGGATCTGATCGAATCCATCCATCAGATCCATTAACGAAAGGCTATTTCTCTTTGACATAACCTTCCGCCGCACCTGAAAGCTAAGCTAAGTCGTTTTAGCTACAGCAATGGTCTGTTATGGCATCAGCTGTCACCTTATGATCCCTTAATAATCTATGGTCTCCAAGATATAGATCTCAAGCTGATAATCCTTCACAAGCTTCATCGTGCGCCATCAAGTGGGCATGGGCCGTAAAAAGACGTCCTTTAAAAAGTTTAAGAGGAATGTTAGTAGCCACACCAATATGCATGAATGGCCAAATATATTCGCTCTTGCGAATAGTGTCGGCGCGTTAAGCCTGCACTGTCCGGCAGTGCGCGACTGAAGCCGCTACCGATTCCAACCAACTGTTGGAAGTCAGTAAGTTTGGACTTCATGTTTGGCATGCCGCCCGATCATAAGGGTCGGACACGGCTTGTCATCTTTGTAGATAGACTGAGCAAGATGGTGCATTTGGCACCATGCAAGACATCGATCACAGGCAAGGAGGTAGCTCTCTTGTTCCTGGATCATGTCTACCGACTACACGGGATGCCTCAGTCCATAGTATCAGACCGGGATCCACGTTTTACGTCTGGTTCTTGCGAGCGGTATTTGAGCTGCTAGGCAGCAAGCTCCACATGTCGACAGCAGATCATCTCAGACCAATGACCAAATAGAACGTGCTGACGGGTCGTGGCAGATGTATTACGCACGATAATGACTCCCAAAGAATAGAGCAAATAGTTGCCCTTTGTGGGGGTTGTTATAAATGGACTGCGCCATCTGCGGACGCCATTCTCGTTTGTGCGCACCCCGAATCTAGGGGAGGGTTTACTATCTCGGTGCGAAAGAGGGACACAGTTTTGTCAATATGACGATGACCTGCGACGGTTTCATGTCAACGACAGAAACTTGCCTTACGGACCCTGCTGGTTTAGCAGTAGTCAGCATGGAGTCACAGCGCGGAATGCCTCTGCTCCAAAATTAGTAACGATGTTTCGTCAATGACACCTACGTCATATGACCGACCTCTCGGTGGTGCCATAGGCGAGTTAGACGCCAAAAGCGTGAGCGATGCTCAACTCTTTGGGGATGAGTGATTAGCCATCACTTGACAAGTCCGTGACGCGATGGAAGCGCACAGGTCGAACAAAAAGAATCTGCTGGCTGAAATGTTAGCAAAACCAAGGAATGCTTAAGGGTTGGAGATAAAGTACTATTAAGTACTGTCTCTCTACCTGAAAATGCATTTTCCGTTCCACCTGGAGGTATTACGAAATTATTGCCACGTTAAATTGGGCCATTAGCTGTGGTCTTGGATGTTGGAGACCTAAATATAGACTCATCCTCCCGCCCTACACGCAGACGCACCCCGTCTTTTACGTGGGTCGTCTAAAACCAAATGAGGCCACATTTTCCCAGCAAATGGTGGAGAGGAGAGAGGCGAAAGACTTGCCTCCGATATCCTCTATCCATAGAAAGTTAAAGAACTTGGAGAGCGCGGGATATCACGCGCGTATTTGCGAGTCCCTCAGCATGAATTTCTCTAAAATGCCACGCCGAAGTTTCAGGAGTTCGCAACCCTATCAATTCATCGCGCGGACATGCTGAAGATCCGAGGTCAGTCGCAAGATTTGGCTCTCGAGATCCCCAATACGTTGTTCGACAGCGCTTGACGCCTGCGACTGAACGAACGAAGGTAAGGCAGCCGCGATTAGGTGGGCGAGATCGCCACTCCTATCGGGTACCGCCTGCACTGATGGATGCGGGTGGGAACGAACGCTTCCTTGATGGTAGGTTTCTTGGTAACCGCTCCGTGAGGCAAAGAATCAGATCCTCGTCCAATGGAGAGGTTACCCGAAAATTTTCGACTTGTGGGAACCGAGCGTTACCCGACGTATTGACGTGCCCGGCTTGGTGACTGCCTATAAAAAGGAGCACCAGCTGAGGCCTTTCCGCTAGTCTCAAATGGACTAGCAGAAGGAGCGTAGTGAGAGGAAACAGGGAGTACAGTACCGCCCAAAATTTCTTTCACACGCAAGCGGCCGAAATTAATTCGCTACGACTGCTGTTTCATCGCATCGTAATGCGGTTGGAAGCGACGCGTGAATTCCGCTCATATTGGTCGGGCGTTTCATTTGAACGCAACACGACCGAAATAGGGGAAATACGTCCAAGCGATTTCTTCTGAGCCCTTAATGAATATAGAGGCAATATCAATTATGAGCGCCTAATATAGCGCGCTCTAGGAGCGATGCTCATGGCCCGTTGATACGAAGTTATTGAGATAGAGGGGACATATAAGTTATGTCACCCGTCATAAAGCCACGTTCGATACGACTGGCTTGTGACACTGACTGGACGCGCTCACGTGTTTTCGGCGAAGCCTTACATTCAGGCTCTGCTATGTCAGAACCATTATAAGTAATGATCTGAGCATAAGACGTAGTTGTTTTACCCAACGGAGAAGTAGCTGCACCTTTATGGGCAGCACTTATTAATGGTCGCTACGCCAGCTAACGCAGACGACGAGACAGCATTTGAAAACTTTATTGTTTCCATGTTAGGAGCAATAAGCAAAGTTTGGATGGGCAATAAAGCGCAATTATCGTTCCTCATTAGATCGCTGTACTCATCACTATTATGAGGTGATGGCAGTGGCGTCGATTCATTGTTAATCGACAACAAGCGACGGATCTACATCCTCACTGTGAAAGTGGGATGGATCATTCAGCCCAGTAAGCGCGTAGCTGTCAGCGCTGTAACTGTGGCCCTAGGCGTCAGCGGCGCGTGCGCTTCGTGCGTAATCAAGTGGGTGTTTCTGCAGACGACCCACCAGCTTTGCCCCTTTTAGGTGGCATGTTTGCGCCGTGTATAAGCACTCAGGTCGCTAGAGTGACTGAGAGAACTAAAGCGTCGCGTAAATCAGCTCGCTGCTCCTCGATCCTCTTTGACGAATTTGCAAAATGTAAATTAGCTATTCCCCTCATGGGGGGATGTAAGCTAAAAATTAGCGACCATAGAACGAACACGGTGGACGTCAAATTTTATAAGTTAGCGGTTTTTTTAAATATTCGGGGGATAAATTATCAAAGGGAGGACTGTAGATCAGTTTTAAAACTACTTTCTAGTTCACAAGCGCACGTGGAGTCATTACCGCCCCCGTGACGTCACTTAATAAAAGCTTCTAGTTCGTTGGTTGAGGACGCTTAGGCCCAACAACTGCCTTACTTTGCTTAAACGTTGTGTGCTTCTAGTTCGTGACAGCTTTAATAGCGCCCGCCTACACGTTACCTTTCTCTTTCACCTTTCTCAGTTTGAGTAGTTTAAGTTAGAATATTTATTTTAAGTTTTATAGATTTGTCTAAGAAAGAAATTTTTAAATCAGACGAATTCTATCATCACCTCCGCGACGGCGACGCTAAGCTAAGCTGCAACATTCCGCACGTGGCATTTCAATTTGCACGATGCATCGTTATGCCCAAAATCGTGCCTCTCGAGCTCGATGCCGAATCGTTTGAATCGATCAACAAGCTCGCGTTTTTTTCGTGCATTTACGTACCAGAATGGAGCAGCCTTCACGGATCAGAGCGCAATACAAACGGCCAGACTGTTAAGAAAAAAACACGCATAACGGGTCACAGCGAGCTATCCATTCGACCAAGAACGATTTGTACTGGCGAATTGATTGCTTGGTAGCTGCAGCAGTAGTTTAGATAAACTAGAGGCAGCTGACGGATCATACCGAGGTATTGTCCAAACTTACGCGCTTGTCTCGGGTCTTCTAGCTGGAATTGACTTTATAATGCGATACATTAGCTTTTGTGTATCAAAAGACGCTGAGCCCATGGTGAAGCGTGTATGCCACCTTTCGTCGTTTTGCCCATGGTCGTGACAGTTCCTTGTTCAATCGAAGCCGTTACAAAGCTTAAGAAATCGTAAAAGTCTTGGAAAACTTGAGTAACGCGCTAACAGGATTTGACGAAGTTATTATCAGGCTGTAGCGGGTACTGAATCATGAGCATTCCGTCGTGCGGGAACTCGTAGCTCACAGCGCTTGCTGTCGCTATTTTCATTTGGTGTGACAAATACCAAGCCTTTTAACAATGGAATCGACGCTCGTAAATGTCCTCAAGCCGTGCAAATGATCTGCAAGTGTCTTGACGCACTGTTGACTCGTCAATTGAAATCCTTCCGTCGCGCCAAATACGACGAGATCCACATCGCTTGCTTCTCCGTGTAACCTCGTCGCAAAAGATCCGTATCCTGTTACTTGCACGCATTGGTTTCATACTACTTATATTTCCGTACTCACCATGGCAATATTGTAGCGGAGCTACCTCGCTCCTTAAGTCAGCAGAAGACTTTCAGACTCAAAGAGTCACTTAGTTCTAGTGAACTAATGGGTTTAACAACTCAGGAAATCGTATAAGCTATTAAAGCTTAAGGAATCCTAGTTCAAGGGATTCAGGGGTTCGTAGAATCAAGTGGCAACTAGTGCCCAAGAGGATTTACCTTAGAAAGGCTTCTATATCTTACAGATCAATGCGCAAGCCTTAGGAAGGCACTTAAAGCTTTAAGAGCAAAAGGGGAACTGCACTTCATTTAATTAATTTAATCTAAAAACTTCTTCTAGCTAATTAATATAGATGTTGGCCGCCAGATTTATATCTGGCGGTGACCACATTTGTAACCCATCATAAATAGGATTTAAGTAACTAACTATTTTAAAATAAGATAAAAGGGTATTTTACCCATAAAGTAAATGTACCACATCAACGGTGCTCCCACCGATGTGTGCCCCATTACACCCTCCCCCATCAGACTGTTGACACCGAATGACAGCATTCGCTTTATTTCTTCTTTGAGGTTGGAACCTAAACAGCTAACCGTTTGGTTGTGTTTTCCATTCCTTTGTCTAATGACAATCAAGCGTGAGTCACAGACTCTGAGTACCTTCCTCGAAGATGAGGGAATGGTGGACTTTAAACTCACTCTCAACCAGAGGAGGAGGAAAAAAATGCGTTCGCTCACGCCTTCTCTTCTGGACAAACGTCGGCCAGCCCCGAATCCGTTCCGAGAACGTGGTGCCGCTGATGTCATGACTGCATTGAGGAGGACACAGGACCCTGAGTCCAACATCATTACAAATCCGCTTGATGAAGAGCAAGAGCGTGCAATCCTCATAGAGGAACAAGCTCGTCGTCGAGCTGCCGAGATAGCGGAAGCTAAAGCTCACAGTGAACATAGATTCACTTCGCTTAGTGCGGACGAGCATCTCAATGAGATCGCGGGTCACAGTTTGGCCATCTGGACTTCCGGTGACAGAGCGGGAACGCGGGAGGAGATCGCTGCTCGCGACGCTCTTCTTGAGCGATACCTTACGCCGAAGGTAATGAGGCGAGGTCAATATCTGACGCGTTTAAGTAATCAAGCCCGTGGGTCTTCGATGACCTCAATGAGGAAAATTCCGATCATTTTGTTTCTAGACGAAACAAGAAGTGAAAACGAAGTCTCGTTTTGAAGCAGGGTCTACCGGACCCGCCCCTCGGCAATGTTAAGAATATCCGAGAGTCTGCGGATGTGGCTGATGCTCTTTGGACAAAAAGCTTCGCTTCGATTTCGCCAAGCTTAAGGCCAAAGCCCAGTTACGCTCGGCATTTATGCCACAAAACGAAGAAATTCCTAGCCAATATTTCAGTGCTTCGGTTGACCGTGCAACTATAGATCGAAGCCGCACTGAGACTATAAATCCACCTAATCCCACGTTTAGTGGTGGGAAGCGTCGTGTGACGCGAGTTGACCATAATCTTAGCGCTTAAAAACGTCAACGGCGTACGGGCAATCCTGCCGAAGAGGTACCTCGAACTCCCAAGAGTTTTCAGAAGAGGGGTACCCTAGCCACTTCACCATATACTGGTACTGACCCTTGCGACGACGTCGCTTCAAAAGTTTCTCCACATGAACCTGAAGGTTCCCCTGGGCATCAAGGAGCGCGGGAGGGGGCCGAAAATTCGGCGGCAGCATTTGATGCTCTACGGCACAAGGTGTAACTTCTTCGTGAGGTCCTTGCTCGGGTTAAGAGCACCTTTTGAGGCGGTTCGGGACCGTCTTTCGACGCTATAGCCTCAGCAGCCTCGTTAAGAGGGCCAGCTGGACATCCTGATGAGGATGCAGCAATCTGCGGCACGACCGCCTGTCTCGGCGCAAGCGCCTTCAAGTCCATGTGGGAAGAGTCCCTATATGGATTAAGCAAGCCAACTTAGAATACTGGGTGTGTACGCAGCTTGCTGGAAAGGTTTAGCGTATAAGCTAGGCCCTTCTTGGCCACGACCGTAAATGGTCCAATAAAGCGGGTGCAGTTTGGTCTAAAGACAGCGGAATCCAAGTTAGTAGGTAGTTTTTTAGCGTTTAGTAAAACTCGGTCTCCGACCACATAAGAATTAATACAGCTTCTGCCTTTGGCATCTATTTGTTCTTTTTGTTTGTCTTGGCTATCAGCCATCGTATCCCTTGCATGTCTTAAGACACTAAATCGCGTCGCGAGACACTCGCTTACTTGTTTCCGAACGGCAACAGGGCTGATATCAGCAAGCCTATCGGCCAGTGGGAGGACGTCAGATGTTCTAGAAGGTAAGTTCTAGGAGCAGTGATTGGTTAAGAGTAATGGTTGGCTTAGAGGTAGCAATAGGTTGTTTGTCGTTCTCCCTGACACCCTTTATTCGAAGGCGTATCCGCTTGTGCTTCATCGCGTCTCTACATCGCCAGCCGATTCTGTATCCGAGTTCTCCCCCACCAAGACCTGAACCACGCAGTGGTAATAATAGTGGAACGTGCGGGTGGGTAAGACCGTTTATATAAAACGGAGTGTAGCCTGTAGAGGCATGAACAGCGTTATTTAACGCAAATCCCACGACTGGGAGCATTGAGCTCCAGCGCTTTGGTGTCTGAGCACACGCGCTGCGCAAAACGTCGTCAATGACGCGATTGACACGTTCAGTTTGACCATCGGTCTGCGGATGGTCCGCAGTGGGCATATCCAATCTGGTGCCAAGCACTCGGAAAATTGATTTCAGAAATTAACCGTGAAACGGGGGCCCCGATCCGAGACAATTGCCACTGGCAGACCGTGTTGTCGAAACACGCGATCAAAAAAAACAGCCTTGCTGTACCTTCACCATCAATGGAATCCGACACAGCCGCTGAGTGAGCCATTTTGCTCAATCAGTCAACAAAGACCACGATACCGGAGTTACCGGTCGAATCTTTTGGTAGACCGAAACCAAAATCCATACTAATGGACTCCCAACACCCTATGGGTACGGGCCGACTTGCCAGTGGCGCAGCAGCATGCGCCGAGGGTTCAACCCGTTGGCTAAATTCGCATGTGCGGACGTAGTGCAGACCAATTTATAAAGTTTGGGCCACCAATGACAGTATCGTGTGCCGCATAGAGGATTCGGTATCATCACGAGGAACAACGACGCGCGGAGGATCCGCAGCGTCCTTGCAATAAAGCAACAGGTCGTTATCGATAGAAATCGATGTAACCTTGCACGCAAACGTGCCGACAATTTAAAGCCCAAATTCAGACCTCTTTAGAGCTCGTAGCAAAGCTACATACTGTTCATCCTTGGCGTAGGCTGAACGGCTTAATTCAGTAATAGGCGACATTATAGTCGTTAGTTGAGAGAACTCATGATCCGGCCTGCCTGATAACGAATCGGCCAAAGATCTCTGCTTGCCAGGCTTATACTTCACCTCGAAGTTATATTCGGCAAAAAAAGATAGCCATCGGGCCATTCTACGTGAGAGATGGGGCGACTTAGTCGCCGTGCATAATGACGCGTGATCTGTATATATCACAAACGGCTTAGAGCCAAGCAGATGAGCTCTGAAATTTGACGAGAGCATACTCCATAGCAAGTAACTCTTTGTCATGAACTAAGTAATTCTTTTCCGCAGCTCTAAGCTGTCTAGACTCGAACGCAATAACACGTTCACGCCCATCTGCATCTGGTTGAACAGAGCACTGCCAATGGCAAAATCCGATGCATCACAGACGACACTGAAAGGCCAATTTGAATTTGGCAGTGCCAGAAATCGGGGCATGTATAAGACTATCCTTTATTGCTTGACAAGCAGTATGTTCTGTGCTAGTCCAGCACCATTCTGTATCATTTTCAAGGAGATTAGATAGTGCCCTAGCCATATCAGCGTAATTTTCGCTATATTTGTGTAAATAATTGGCAAGACCCAACCGCTTTTGCAAATCTTCTAATTTTTAGGAACCGGCCAATTTACTATGGCTTTTACTTTAGCGGGATTCGCTCTAAGGCCTCGCTTCACGATGAAGCACCCTAAGAAAGGAAAATTATCTGCACCAAAAATGCATTTAGATGCATTGGCATACAATTTATTTGTGCGCATGCACTCGAGCACTGCTCGCAAATGGTCTAAATGGTTTTTCATATCCGACAGAGCCTGCTCCGCACGACTATGGACAAAAATGTCATCGAAATAAGTCTGTCCATAACCTCGATGAGGGCGAAATAGTTGCGTCACTAGACGATTAAATGTTGCCAAAGCGTTGGAAAGCCCTTGTGGCATAACCAGCCACTCCCATAACATGCCGCTTGAAGTGCTAACCGCTGTAAGCGGGATATCACTAGCTCGCATGAGCAATTGATGGTAGTAACCATCGACTAAGTCAAGTGTAGTGCACATTGTACATCGCACCATATTTTTATAAGAACATCCTTTTTAGGAAAGGGGGTTTGTGCTGGTGTAATGACAGCATTAAGCTTATTATAAGCATGTACAATGCTCCATTTACCATTTGGCTTTTTGACACAAAATGTCGGTGTCGAATTGCTCTCTCGTACCATTCCAGCCTCGTGCTTAGAGTGGAAAAATCGTCAATGACGTCACACTGCTTCCTTGGTAAAGGCAATTGTCTTGTGACACAGTATTTAATTCCCGGAACTTAGTCAATTTAATGACGAGCACCTCTATCCGGAGGTAATACAGATGGTGGGTTATTATATACCACATCTTGGAATTCCTTAATTAAGGAATAAAAGGGATCCGTAGGATCTTTATGGATCGATGACCCATTTCGCGCACTAAGTGCAGCTTTTGTGTCATCCAGGACAGCTTCGTCTAGAAGTGACGATGAATTTAACTCAATTGATGGTCGAATGACCACCATTTTAGATAAGACGCCAGCCTTTAAGGTTTATCAATAGACATCTCGTCTAGCTCTAAAAGAGCATGTAACGAAGGAATTGCCGCGAGGCTAACTTCCCCCTCAATGTTACCGGTTACACCACTTACAAGCGTATGTACTTGCTCACTCGTATCATTTTGTGAGGGTATACACGCTTCGTGTCCATCCTGTCTTGGAGTGGAGACAATACACCTCTTAGAGGCCGGGACATTCACCTCCCCGGGTTTACCAGCCTGAATTGGTTCTGTACTTGACATGGTGTCTAATTTGCATCCGACAAGGAGTTAGGTAACTCAACTTCCTTATCCAGCGAACGTTTACGTGTCGCTTCACATGCATTAGAAGGGTTTGACCCGAAATTCCCTGGCGAACCGCCAATAGTGTCACTATTAACACTCAGTATGGTGCCACCTCGGCCGACCATACTCGGCGGACTTAGACGTGCTACTCCACGTATCTCAGGGATAGTGCACCCTTGAGGTCCTGGCGAACCGCCAACAGTGTCGCTACTGACACTCAGTATGATGCCACCTCGGCCGACCATACTCGGTGGACTTAGACGTGCCACTCCACGTATCTCAGGGATATTGCACCCTTGATGATTCGGCCTTAGGCCAATGCTTTCAGCATTTAGTGTGTTATTATAACGAGTGTCACTCGACGGAGTACGTGACGTTCCACTGATTTCTGCTGAGTCGGGCTCAGAATTAATGTTTTTAGCATGAATCGTTTTTATAACGAGTGTCACTCGACGGAGTACGTGCCGTTCCAGTTATTTCTGCTGAGACGGGCTCGGAATTAATGTTATTTTAACATTAGAGTTTATTGACTCAGACACGCCAATGTCTAAAACTCTGACAGACTCATTCAATGATCCGCGCCAATAGCGCTTTTGTTGCCTAGCAAAGGTGGGTTCATGACTCTCCAAAACTTTGCTAGGAACATTACGCGTAACGCCTTGTTCTCTCAATACTTCTGCGTGCTGAAAGCCTTGCTGAGCGAAGCAAGATTAGGTTTTCTTGACCACGTCGAGGATATACAAGGTTAGGTATTCTTGACCACGTCGAGTTTATGTTGTTTAGAAATCGGCGATATGCGCATGTTGTTCACTCTCTTGTAGATCGTACAATAACATGCTTTCGGCTGACACCTACGGTTGAACTCGTACGATTGACCGCTCTCCTTTCAAGGCCCCTCAAGCGAGTGAACCTCTCCTTCTTGAGGGGCTTGAGAACTCCCTACTTCTTCACGAAACATGTCCATGCTGGATGGTACGTGCGTGGCCCATGAACGGACCATGAAACTTTACCAGGTGTAACGGGGCACCTTTCGCTAGTACTGATTTAGCACTAGCCAACCTGCACTGATATAAGTGAAGGTGAGGTGCCGCCTCCAATAACTTTACGTAAAATACGTGCAGAGAAAGGTTTTAAAAAGACAATAAGTTTTTGCTACTCACTACTAAAACTTTATTAGAAGAAAAAAGAAAAATATATCAATATTTCAGTTCCTACGTAACGATCTTCTCATCGACTGACTTAATAGATGTTAATATCAATTTATGTATAGTGCCTCCTTGCGCACCGCCGGATTGTGTCTAGTAACGGTAGGCGGGGCTGATTTAAACCTAAATTCACCAACTAACAGAGCTGTTGTCTTGTTGCTTCACTATTATCATAAAATTTTGTTAAAGTTGAAAAATAATAGTAAAAATCATTAAATGATTATGATTATAATATTTCTTCTCTTGTTGAGAATAATATTTAATATTCTTCTAATACGTAAATAATACTTATGAAAGGAATACCTCTTCACAGATTGAGACGCCACGTGCGGCACGATGCAGCTTAAAGCAGTATCATTGTCGCAAGTGATTATACAATCGTCGGAGCACAAAATTTGTCCACAGAATTTGATTCGAAAACGCCATGGCTACAATCGAGGCTGCTTTGATGAGTTTGCGCCTACCAATCCGAGATCGGTGTACACCACATGGCACGATGCAGCTTAAAGCAGTGTCATCGTCCCGCAAGTGATTATACAATCGTCGGAGCACAAAATTTGTCCACAGAATTTAATTCGAAAACGCCATGGCTACAATCTGCTTTTCATGAGTTTGCGCCTACCGATCCGAAAGCGGTGTACACCACATTAAATTTGACTTTTTTTTTGGCAGGAGACCGGCGATCCGTATTGGACTTTATAGCATAAAATTCTTTTTGTAAGTCGTATAATTGGTTACAACTCCGTGTGCAACACACGCCTCACATTAAAATGCAAGGCTCGAAACGCGTCGTGCTACGCGCTGCCGTGCGTGCCAATGGCGCTGCGCATCGCCCCATCACGTCCCTCACCAGTCGTGCCGGCGTCTTTATTGCACGCTCGTCCAATATTAAAGCGCTAAATGGAACTAGCGGCTATGCTTTACCCGCGTGTGTGCAACGTCTCAGTGCCGCATCGCCGATACGAGTTTGCGGGTTCGCGAGCTCTGGCGGACCTACCGACGTTCCTGTGCCGTCCATGGGTGATTCGATCTCGGAAGGAACTGTTGTGGAATGGATTAAGCAGCCAGGAGACGCTGTCGCTGAGGACGATGTTGTCGTTGTGCTGGAGACGGACAAGGTGAGCGTCGACGTCCGTGCCCCCTTTGCCGGTGCCATGGGAAAGCACCTAGCAGCAATTGACGACAACGTAATGGTAGGATCGCCTCTTTTTCAGATAATTAAGGGTGCTGCAGGCACTGAAAGCGTACAAGAGACGACAGCACCAGAGAATACGGCAACAGCGGTTGGAATCGAGCCGACGGGTGAGGAAGTGACTGTCCCCGTGCCCACAATGGGGGATTCAATTTCGGAAGGAACAGTTGTGGAATGGGTGAAGAAAATAGGCGACAGTGTGGCTGAGGACGACGTCGTGGTGGTATTGGAGACGGACAAAGTGAGCGTCGACGTCCGCGCCCCCAAGAGCGGTACCATTACTAGCATACTGGCTGACGTGGACCAGACCGTGGAGATTGGCGTGCCACTCTTCTCCATTCTACCTGGGAATGAAGGTTCTTCTACTACTGCGTCGAAGCCCGCTCCAGCTTCAACTCCAGCAGTAGCTCCGACGCCGACTCCTGCAGCTGTGACGCCTCCTTCGACCCCAGATCCGCCAGCTTTGACATCGCCTTCTATCCCTGAATCGACTGCTGGCGTCAATCCATTACTGGCAATGTCTGGGCGTTCCGTTCGTCGTGAGAAAATGAGTCGAATGCGTCTTCGGACGGCCGAACGGCTGAAAGAATCTCAGAACACAGCCGCTAGTTTAACGACATTCCAGGAAGTCGACATGTCGAAGCTCATGGATCTACGCAAACAGTACAAGGACACGTTTGAAGCCAAGCATGGTGTAAAGCTGGGATTCATGTCGGCTTTTGTGAAAGCCAGTGCTTCAGCATTATTGGAAGTTCCTGGGGTCAATGCTATGATTGACGAAGAGCGACAGGAGATTGTGTATCGAGACTATGTCGACATGAGTGTGGCTGTGTCGACTCCAAAAGGTCTGGTGACACCAGTGCTGAAAAACTGCGAGTCCATGAGCTTTGCAGATGTGGAAAAAGGACTCGCGGAGCTTGCAATTCGTGCGCGTGATGGCAAATTGACGCTGGAGGAAATGACGGGTGGCAACTTTACGATTTCGAACGGCGGTGTCTTTGGGTCTCTCATGGGTACGCCGATTATTAATCTACCGCAGTCGGGTATTCTTGGGATGCATGGCACCAAGCTGCGTCCTGTGGTTGTGAATGGGGAGGTGGTGGCACGTCCGATGATGTACCTCGCACTAACGTACGACCACCGCCTGGTTGATGGTCGTGAAGGGGTGACGTGCCTCAAGTCTATTGCTGACAAGATCGAAAACCCAGAGCGTCTGCTTCTTGACATTTAATTGACGAGCTTGACTTCTTGAAACGGCACGCGGGTTTTACAAAGTTGATTGCATATATTTTGGAGCTGCTTTGATAAGTAATTTTATCGTCGTCTTATTCACTTTTTTAATATTTCCGTTCTTTTAGGCAATTCTTTATAGAAAAATGTAAAATTCCCCAATGGGACAACGTGACCACTGGAAGGAATACGCTTGTGTGCAGCAATAGTGCAGCCAAAGTTCTTAAGAAAGGATCACGCAGGTGCATAGCTTACATTAGACGCCTAAAATGCCGTCAGATGAACGAACAAAACCTCGAGTTGCTTTGCTCCGTTACATATTCGATGTAAGCCTTCAGTCAATGATGTAGCACGACGTACCTGCTATGTCATGAGCTAAGGAATTGTAAAGGGGTTACTCGTTCACACCGAAACGTTTGTCAGTTGGGAACACTTGATCAAGCCGGTTGAAATGCGTAAAATGCGTTGAAAGAAAGAAAGTCAGAAGCGCATATAATCCCCGATGCGCTACCGGTAGCGTCTTATGGACGAAGCGCGACAGGAGGTACGAGGCAAGACTACTGAGTAGCGTCATAGACGTAGATAATTCAGTCGTAGTATGCTGGATACAATGAGCCAGTGGCAGTCTTCCCGTCCACTACTCCCTTTGGCCATTCAATTTGTGGATCATTTTGAAGCGATTTTAATTTGGTCGCAATGAATTTGTCGAAACCGCCAGAACTTCACAAAATGCCTGTGCATGAAGGAAATGCTACACAGCTGAGCATTTGGATAAAAACTAAAACCAGCAGGACCTTGCGCATTGATTAAGACATTTAATGTCTCAGTTTCTTCCTGGGACCTCTTTTCCACAGGCTGCCGAGAGATTGATCCCTCGGGATGCTGAAGTCTAGTCACTTTAGCATTGACGTTACGTTGAGGAACTTTCTTCTCAAGTTTTTGAAGACTTATTCCCTCAACGTCTTCCGACTATGATTGCGCTATCACAGTCGGGTCCTCTACGGTCGACTCTCTGCTCGACCTAGGATTATCGTGTTTGGTCGTGTGAATGAGTTTATGAAGGCGTTGTGTAACGAGTTTACACAATCCCAGTTAAGGACACTTTGTGTGATGGTAAGAAAAAGTCAAGTAATTGACCCACCACTTGGGTGTGACTCACATTGTGACCCATCCTTGTGTATGTGATGCACGTGGACATTTAGGCTTGGTTATAAAAAGGAATTTAGATATGATACGATTAAATATAAATCAGTCTGAAAACTACTTCCTAGTTCACAAGTGCGCAAGTGGAGCCGGATTACCGCTCCCGTGACATCACTAATACTAAGCTAATTAGTGTGTTGGGTGAGGTCGCTTAAGGCGCCAACCAACTACCTCACTGCACGTGAGAGGAAGCGGTTAAACGCTTCCTCACTGTGCTGGGGTGTGTGCTAAAGTAGAGCGGGGCCTTATTAAGACGTGCCCGCCTATACTTCAGATCTTCGCGTCACAGCAATGCCGTTTCGACAGCTTCAAGGTTTTAATCCTTACAGGTGATCCATTGTTTCTCCGTTTGCATTGCTCGTCCGATGCGAATGCACTCTTGTACACTCAAGATTCTTCCCCCTACGACTCATTCGAACTCCAATCCTCAGGAATGCTTGTAGAACAAGAGCAAGAGGCCATAGAACGGGTTTAGTGGACCCAATGGCTCATTGAAGTTGCCGATAACGAGCGAGCTCGGTGTCTGAACGTATTATCACAGCTTCAATGTGAAGAATAAGAGGAAATTTAACGCGGACGTCAATGGGCGATTACAACGACTGAGAAGGAACAAGCAGCAATAATGCGATATATTTTTTGTATGTAAAAAATACGCAATGGTTTCAATCGACGATTTCGAGGTTTTTGGACGACTATGAAGTCGTCTGCCACCAATAGTTGGTTCGGATGCACGTATAGCTGCATGTTGAAAGACTTGGAGTCATATGATAGCGCTGCGTCTATCGACAGGTGCCAAATACGTTAAACCACGTGGTCGAGATACTATAATGGGTTTCTACTCGTACGACGTCGTGTGTCCCAATGCTGTGCTCGAATTTAGAGAAATCTATGCTCGAGAGAATTTAGCTGCTCATTGTGGTCACGTGTCCAGTCAATGGCATGTCACGGGAGAAAGTGTGGGAAGAGCGATTGGAGTGGCGTCGTAAGGTCATTCCAGCAACGGAATTGGAGCGAGCAAGACGGATGGATGAGGACCGAGGGGCGACAAATGGTGATCTGTCGTTTGGGAATTTGCAACGATTGTATGAAAAACAGACGGCAACGATGCAAGTGGTATTGCATCAAGAGATTGCAGAGCTTTATACGTATCATAAGCGCGAAGCGCGAGAGAAACGGGCATGGGTGCAACAGGCTATTTGTAATGGGGCAAACATTAATTGGAGATCCGTTGTGTGGTACATTTAGTTTATATGTATCTAATTTTAAAATAGTTAGTTACTTAAATCCCATTTATTATGGATAACAAATGTGGTCGCCAGATATAAATCTGGCGGCTAAAATCTATTTTTAATTAGCTAGGGTAGAGTTTTTAGACTTAAATAATTAAAAAATGCAGTTCCCCTTTTGGTCTTAAAGCGTTAAGTGCCTTCCTAAGGCTTGCGCATTGATCTGTAAGATATAGAAGCCTTTCTAAGGTATATCCTCTTGGTAACTAGTTGCCACTTGGTTCTACGAACCCCTTAATCCCTTGAACTTGGAATCCTTATGCTTTAATAGCTTGTACGATTTCCTGAGTTGTTAAACCCATTAATTCAATAGAACTAAGTGACTCCCTGAGTCTGAAAGTCTTCCTCTGACTTTAGGAGCGAGGTAGCTCCGCTACACCTGGTAGCCCTCGTATTCAATCTCCGCCTGAGTCTTTGAAAGATTAATTTCTCAAGAAAAGGAGAAAGATTCCAGATTGTTATCCCGAAGCGCAACGCGCCGCTTGGGACAAGCTCAAAACCTTATTCGGGCTTGATCATGTGGAATTTATTATCTCCCAGGGACCAGAGGTCCTGCATGCAAGGCTTGAAGCCTTTTTGCGGTACGAAGCCTCCCTGATCGGTCAGGTACAGGACCATTTAGCGGCATCTATGCCAACCCGGTACATCTCTGTACCTGACTCAAAGCCGAGGGCTCGACCTCTAACTGTAAATGTGAAAATATTTGAGGGAAGAGGGAGAAAATCTCCCTTTTTGGATTAAGCAGATGGAAATGTCCATTGATTCCGCCTTGTTCTTAGCAGAACGGCAAAAGGTGGCCGTGGCCATTTCCAAACTTGGAGGTAGAGCCATGAAGTGGGCACTATCGTGCAGCACGTCCATAAAGACGCTTTTCCCTCATGCATGGGATTCGCTGAAACAGCAAATGACGAGCATGTTTGGACCGCCTGATCAGGCTTTTTGCATGCGAGCATGGCTCCTAGCGACTTGACAGGGTAAAAGAACCCTAGGGGACTTTGTCCAGGAGTTGACAACTCTCATTGCATCTATGCATCAAGACCCGAAGCAAGAAGCAATTGTAGTAACCATCTTTATGGGGGGTCTCAATGAGGGCGTTGCTTGGACGGAATTGTTCCGATCTCATCCGGCTACGTTCGAAGAAGCAGTTGCCATAGCGCTACGCGCGGAGTTTGACTTTAATTCTGCTCGCGTTAGCACGCCTGTCTACCGAACGAGCTCTTCGAGCACATGGGTTCCGTCTAATAGAGCGGAACCTATGGATGTAAGCCTCGTTGGGGAAGGAGAAGAGGCTATTCAAGCTGTGGAACAGCATAAGAACATCCGTAGATGTTATATGTGCGGAAGCACAAAACATTTACGCCCTGTTTGCCCTCTTCAAAATTCGCGATAAGCTCGAAAGAGCTCCAACTTCGACCTATACCAGAGATCTGGTACGGTGCGGGAAAACGTCGATACCCAGTAGGTGCGGGGCGCCGTACTGGGAAGACCTAGGCTCTGTTGAATCTCAAGGAGATAAGAATAAACAGAACCTAGCCCCAATTAGCTCGCTGCTCAATGGCACGGGGCGAGAGTACAAGCCTGGCTTGCTAGTCGCTCAAGCGACTGTAAAGGGCTTTCATAAGCCGTGGTCAATTTTATTTGACTTAGGAGCGTCTTGCAATTATGCTCGACGCCTTTCCCTTGAAGGAAGTCAACAATACGTTGAGGCGCTTAGAGCGCATGAAGGTGATACAATCACTGTTCGCTTAGCGACTGGGACTCGTGTCACTGTTCCCAAAGTTCCATTGAACTTTGGTATAAGGTTTCTGGTCTTTGATAGTATGGAACGCTGTCTTGTCCTTGATTTGGATTCGAGATATGATCTCATCCTTGGTATGGCCTGGTATTAACACCATGAGCCTTGGATCGATTGGAGGTCTAAGACCTTAGGCGCCACGCGCAATGTTCCTTGCAAAGTTTTGGAGAGTCATCAACGCACCTTTGCTAGGCAACAAAGCGCTTTTGGTGCGGATCATTGAATGAGTTGTCAGTGTTTAAGACATTGGCATGTCTGAGTTAATAAACTATAATGTTTAAAACATTTTGAGCCCGACTCAGTAGAAATAAGTGGAACGACACGTACTCCGTCGAGTGACACTCGTTATAATAAGGATTCACTAAATGCTGAAAGCATCGTTGGCCTAAGGCCGAATCATCAAGGGTGCAATATCCCTGAGATACGTGGAGTGGCACGTCTAAGTTCACCGAGTATGGTCGGCCGAGGTGGTATCATACTGAGTGTCAGTAGTGACACTGTTGGCGGTTTGCCAGGACCTCAAGGGTGCAATATCCCTGAGATACATGGAGTGGCACGTCTAAGTCCACCGAGTGTGGTCAGCCGAGGTGGCACCATACTGAGTGTCAATAGTGACACTATTGGCAGTTCGCCAGGGCATTTTAAGTCAAACCCTCCTAATGCACGTGAAGCGACAGGTAAACGTTCGCTGGATAAGGAAGTTGAGTTACCTAACTCCTTGTCGGATGTCAAATTAGACACCATGTCTTGTATAGAACCAATACAGGCTGGAAAACCCGGGGACGTGAATGTCCCGGCCTCTAAGAGGCGAATTGTCTCCCCTCTCCAAGACAGGGTGGACACGAAGCGTGTATACCCTCAAAAAGTGATACGAGTGAGCAAGTACATACGCTTGTAAATGGCGTAACTGGTAACATTGAGGGGGAAGTTAGCCTTGTGGCAATCCCCTCGTTACAAGCTCTTTTAGAGCTAGACAAAATGTCTATTGATGAGTGCGGTCGAGCGTTATAAGCTGGTGACTTATCTGAAATGGTGGTCATTCGACCTATGGTTGAGTTAAACTCATCGTCACTTCGACGAAGCTGTCCTGGATGACAAAAAGCTGCACTTAGTGCGCGAAATGGGTCATCGATCCTTAAAGATCCTACGGATCCCTTTTATTCCTTAATTAAAGAATTCCAAGATGTGGTTTCTAAAATAACCCACCATCTGTTTTACCTCCGGATAGAGGTGTTCGTCATGAAATTGACTTGGTTCCGGGAACCAAATACTGTGTCACAAGACAATGGCCTTTACCAAGGGAGCAGTGTGACGTCATTGATGATTTCTTCCGTGCTAAGCACGAGGCTGGAATGGTACGAAAAAGCAAATCTCCTCATTCGACACCGACATTTTGTGTTAAAAAGCCAAATGGTAAATGGCGCATTGTGCATGCTTGGTGGGATGTACAATGTACAGTGCATTGGACTTAGTCGATGGTTACTACCAGTTGCTCATGCGAGCTAGTGATATTCCGCTTACAGCGGTTAGCATCCCAAGCGGTATGTTATGGGAGTGGCTGGTCATGCCACAAGGGCTTTCCAACGCCCCGGCAACATTTAATCGTCTAGTGACGCAACTGTTTCGCCCTCATCGAGGTTATGCACAGACTTATTTCGATGACATTTTGTCCATAGTCGTGCGGAGCAGGGTCGGTCGGATATGGAAAACCATTTAGACCATTTGCGAGCAGTGCTCGAGTGCATGCGCACAAACAAATTGTATGCCAATGCATCTAAATGCATTTTTGGCGCAGACGAAATTCAATTTTTAGGATGCTTCATTGGAAAGCGAGGCCTTAGAGCGGATCCCACTAAGGTAAAAGCCATAGTAGATTGGCCGGTTCCTAAAAACCAACAGGATTTGCGTAAGTGGTTGGGTCTCGCCAATTATTTACACAAATATTGCGAAAATTACGCTGATATGGCTAGGCCGTTATCTAATCTCCTTTAAAAGGATACAGAATGGTGCTGGACTAGCACCGAAAATAATGCTTTTCGAGCAGTTAAGGATAGTCTTATCCATGCCCCGATTCTGGCACTGCCAAACCCAAATTGGCCTTTCGGTGTCGTCTGTGAAGCATCGGATTTTGCCATTGGCAGTGCTCTGTTACAAACAGATGTTGAGGGGCATGAACGTGTTATTGCGTTCGAGTCTAGACAGCTTAAAGCTGCGGAAAAGAACTACCCAGTTCATGACAAAGAGTTACTTGCTATGAAGTATGCTCTCATCAAATTCAGAGTTCATCTGCTCGGCTCTAAGCCGTTTGTGATTTATACAGATCACGCGTCATTACGCACGGCGACTATGTCGCCCCATCTCTCACAGAGAATGGTCAGATGGCTATCCTTTTTAGCGGAATACAACTTCGAGGTGAAGTATAAACCCGGCAAGCAAAATGCTGGCCGATGCGTTATCACGCAGGCCGGATTATGAGCTTTCTCATTTAGCGACTATCTCGTCACCTATTCCTGAATTAATCCGTTCGGCTTACGCCAAGGATGAACAGTGTGTAGCTCTGCTACGAGCCTTAAATAAATCGGATTCGGGTATTAAATGACCGGCACGTTTGCGTGCAAGGTTACATCGATTTTCTATCGAAAACAACCTGTTGCTTTATTGCACAGACATCGCGGACTCTACGGGTGTCGTTGTTCCTCATGATGAGGATTTGAAGTACCGGATCCTCTATGAGGCACGCGATACTGTCCTTGGTGGTCATCTCGGTAGAGAAAAGACCTACGGCTTTATCAGCCAGAGTTATTGGTGGCCAAACTTTATAAATGGGTCAGCACGTATGTTCGCACATGCGAAACGTGCCAACGGGTTAAACCCTCGGCACATGCTGCTGCGCCAGAGGCGAGTCTTCCCGTTCCCATCGGATGCTGAAAGTCCATTAGTATGAATTTTGTTTTTGGGCTACCGAAAAAATTAGCCGGTAACTCCGGTATAGTGGTCTTTGTTGACCGTTTGAGCAAAATGGCTAACTTAGCGGCCGTGCCTGATTTCATTGATGGAGAGTGTACAGCTAAGCTGTTTATCGATCGCGTATTTCGACAACACGGTTTGCCAGTGGCAATTGTCTCTGATCGGGATCCCCGTTTCACGGGCAAATTCTGGAAATCAATTTTCCGAGTGCTTGGCACCAGATTGGATATGTCCACTGCGGACCATCCGCAGACCGATGGTCAAACTGAACGTGTCAATCGCGTCATTGATGACGTTTTACGCAGCGTGTGTGCTCCGACACCAAAGCGCTGGAGCTCCTTCTCCCAGTTGTGGAATATGCGTTAAATAATGCTGTTCATGCCTCTACAGGCTATACTCCGTTCTATATAGACGGTCTTACCCACCTGCGCGTTCCACTAACGATACCATTGCGTGGTTCAGGGCTTGGTGGGGGAGAATTGGCCGATAGGCTTGCTGATATCTGCTCTGTTACCGTTCGGAAATAAGTAAGCGAGTTTCTCGCGACAAGATTTAGTGTCTTAAGACATGTAAGGGATACGATGGCTGATAGCCAAGACAAACAAAAAGAACAAGCAGATGCCAAAGGCAGAAGCTGTATAAATTCTTATATGGTCGGAGACCGAGTTTTACAAACGCTAAAAACCTACCTACCAACTTGGTTTCCGCGGTCTTCAAGACCAAATTGCGCCCGGTCGTGGCCAAGAAGGGCCTAGCTTATACGCTAAACCTCCCAGCAAGCTGCGTACACACCCAGTGTTTTACGTTGGCTTGCTTAAGCCATATCGGGACCCTTCCCACGTGGACTTGAAGGCGCTTGCGCCGAGACAGGCGGTCGTGCCGCAGATTGCTGCATCCTCACCAGGATGTCCAGCTGGCCCTATAAACGAGGCTGCTGACGCTCCAGCGTCAAAGGCGGTCCCGAACCGCCTCAAAAGAGCTCTCAACCCGAGCAAGAACCTCACGAAGAAGTTGCACCTCGTGCCGTAGAGCATCAAATGCTTCCGCCGAAAGTTCGGCCCCCTCCCGCGCTGCTTGATGCGCGGGGGAGCCTTCAGTTTCATGTGGAGAAACTTTTAAAGCGACGTCGTCATGAGGGTCAATACCAGTATCTGGTGAAGTGGCTAGGGTACTCCTCTTCTGAAAACTCTTGGGAGTTCGAAGTACCTCTTCGGCAAGATTGCCCGTACGCCGTTGACGTTTTTAAGCGCCAAGCTCAGGGTCAGCTCGCGTCAAACGACGCTTCCCACCACTAAACGTGGGATTGGGTGGATCTTTAGCCTCAGTGCGGCTTCGATCCTTGGTTGTACGGTCAACCGAAGCACTGAAATTTTGGCTAGGCCTTTCTTCGTTTTGTGGCATAAATGCCGTAACTGGCCTTTGGCCTTAAGCTCAGCAAAGTCGAAGCGAAGCTTCCGTTCCAAACGAACATCACCTCTACCCGCAGACTCTCTGATATTCCAGATATTACGGAGTTTGCGGGCTCGGTGAACCCATTTCTCAAATGAGACTTCGTTTTCAGTCCTTGTTTCGTTCGGAAACAAAACGATCGGAATTCCCTCATGGATGTCCCCGAAGCCCCACGGGCTTGATCACGTAAACGCGTCAGATACTGGCTTCGCGTCATTACCTTCGGCGTAAGGTATTGCTCATGAAGAGCGTCGCGAGCAGCGATCTCCTCCGGCGTCCTCGCTGGGTCAGCACAGATCCAGATGGCTAAGCTATGACCCGCTATCTCTTTGAGGCGCTCGTCCGCACTAAGCGGAGTGAATCTATATTCACTATGAGCCTTAGCTTTTCCGTATTTCGGCAGCTCGACGACGAGCTCTTTCCTCTATGAGGATTATCTGCTATTGCTCTTCATCGAGCGGATTCGTAATGATGTTGGACTCAGGGTCCCGTGTCCTGCTCAATGCAGTTAAGACATCAGCGGCACCATTTCTGGAAACGGATTCGGGGCTCGCCGACGTTCGTCCGGAGGAGAAGGCGTGAGCGAACGCCGCTCTTTTTCCTCCTCCTCTGATTGAGAGTGACTTTTAAAGTCCACCGTTCCCTCATCGTCGAGGAAGGTGCTCAGAGTCTGTGACTCACGCTTGATTGTCATTAGACAAAGGAATTGAAAACACAACCAAACGGTTAGCTGTTTAGGTTCCAACCTCAAAGATGAAATGTAGCGAATGTTGTCACTCGGTGTCAACAGTCTGATGGGGGGGGGGGTAATGGGGCACACATCGGTTGGAGATCCATTGTGTAGTACATTTAGTTTATATGTATCTAATTTTAAAATAGTTAGTTACTTAAATCCCATTTATTATGGATAACAAATGTGGTCGCCAGATATAAATCTGGCGGCCAACATCTATATTAATTAGCTAGAAGAAGGTTTTAGATTAAATAAATTAAATGAAGTGCAGTTCCCCATTTGCTCTTAAAGCTTTAAGTGCCTTCCTAAGGCTTGCGCATTGATCTGTAAGATATAGAAGCCTTTCTAAGGTATATCCTCTTGGGCACTAGTTGCCACTTGGTTCTACGAACCCCTGAATCCCTTGAACTAGGATTCCTTAAGCTTTAATAGCTTGTACGACTCCCTGAGTTGTTAAGCCCATTAATTCAATAGAACTAAGTGACTCTCTGAGTCTGAAAGTCTTCCTCTGACTTTAGGAGCGAGGTAGCTCCGCTACACCTAATAGCACTCGTAGTCAATCTACGCCTGAGTCTTTAAAAGATTTTTTTTTTAAAGACTCAGGCGTAGATTGACTACGAGTGCTATTAGGTGTTCTGGAACCTCTCCCCTTTTCTTGGGAAAGATTAATTTCCCAAGAAAAGGGGAGAGGTTCCAGAATTGTTAGAAGCGCAACGCGCCGCTTGTGACAAGCTCAAAACCTTATTCGGGCTTGATCACGTGGAATTTATTATCTCCCAGGGACCAGAGGTCCTGCATGCAAGGCTTGAAGCCTTTATGCGGTACGAAGCCTCCCTGATCGGTCAGGTACAGGACCATTTAGCGGCATCTATGCCAACCCGGTACATCTATGTACCTGACTCAGTGCCGAGGGCTCGCCCTCTAACTGTAAATGTGAAAATATTTGAGGGAAGAGGGAGAAATCTCCCTTTTTGGATTAAGCAGATGGAAATGTCCATTAATTCCGCCTTGTTCTTATTAGAACGGTAAAAGGTGGCCGTGGCCATTTCCAAACTTGGAGGTAGAGCCATGAAGTGGGCACTATCGTGCAGCAAGTCCATAAAAGACGCTTTTCCCTCATGCATGGGATTCGCTGAAACAGCAAATGACGAGCAGGTTTGGACCGCCTGATCAGGCTTTTTGCATGCGAGCATGGCTCCTAGCGACTTGACAGGGTAAAAGAACCCTAGGGGACTTTGTCCAGGAGTTGACAACTCTCATTGCATCTATGCATCAAGACCCGAAGCAAGAAGCAATTGTAGTAACCATCTTTATGGGGGGTCTCAATGAGGGCGTTGCTTGGACGGAATTGTTCCGATCTCATCCGGCTACGTTCGAAGAAGCAGTTGCCATAGCGCTACGCGCGGAGTTTGACTTTAATTCTGCTCGCGTTAGCACGCCTGTCTACCGAACGAGCTCTTCGAGCACATGGGTTCCGTCTAATAGAGCGGAACCTATGGATGTAAGCCTCGTTGGGGAAGGAGAAGAGGCTATTCAAGCTGTGGAACAGCATAAGAACATCCGTAGATGTTATATGTGCGGAAGCACAAAACATTTACGCCCTGTTTGCCCTCTTCAAAATTCGCGATAAGCTCGAAAGAGCTCCAACTTCGACCTATACCAGAGATCTGGTACGGTGCGGGAAAACGTCGATACCCAGTAGGTGCGGGGCGCCGTACTGGGAAGACCTAGGCTCTGTTGAATCTCAAGGAGATAAGAATAAACAGAACCTAGCCCCAATTAGCTCGCTGCTCAATGGCACGGGGCGAGAGTACAAGCCTGGCTTGCTAGTCGATAAGCGACTGTAAAGGGCTTTGATAAGCCGTGGTCAATTTTAATTGACTCAGAAGCGTCTTGCAATTATGCTCGGCGCCTTTCCTTTGAAGGAATTCAACAATTCATTGAGGCGCTTAGAGCGCATGAAGGTGATACAATCACTTTTCGCTTAGCGAGTGGGACTCGTGTCACTGTTCCCAAAGTTCCATTGAACTTAGGTATAAAGTTTCTGGACTTTGACAGTATGAAACGCTGTCTCGTCCTTGATTTGGATTCGAGATATGATCTCATCCTTGGTATGGCCTTGTAGAACACGATGAGCCATGGATCGATTGGAGGTCTAAGACCTTGGGTGCATAATAGTTAGAAGTATTCAGGCAGCAGCATTTACAAGCTGCTAGCTTCGACCCGTAGCTTAATGATCGGATTCATTGAAAATAAGTCCCTCCCTCTTTAGACGTTCCGCCAAATTAGTTGATGCCATTGAAGCTCGCCTTATCGATGACAACGCGACGAAAGTGAGGTTTGGTATGTCCAACTTGACCGGACGTACCAAATCCTGGGCCCTAGGCTCAAGCTTCACGACCCTTATGTGTAAGGGTCGTATCAGTTTTTAAAAACCCAGCTGGGTAAATTTTTGAGCCACCACGCGCCGAATACTGGGCTCGATCACAGCTTCTGGATTTAATACAGAGCAAGCGTGACTTACACGGTTATGCCCAGCACGCACGATAGTTTGTGAGTTGTACCGCAAGTCATCAAATTGATGAACAATTAACCTGTATGGCTCGAGTTAGAGGTGCTAGATCAAGCGATCTTTTGTAGCGAAATAGAAGCCTTTAGCTTGAAATAGGCTTTCGTCTACTCTGGTGCTTATCCTCCACCGAGATAGGAGGTCAAGAAATCATGGACATCGCGTATGTTGAGAATGACAAATCTCGCTCTACTAGCTATAAACGAATGCAAAGATGCATTTGTTGTCAAAAGACAGAGCACTACGCCTACGAGAATAGTCCCTTTCTGGCAACATTTTCACGTATATTTATAGTAGAATTCTTACCTCCTAAAGTTCAAATATCTTAGGCTGGACGTTGTGGAAAAAAAGATGCTAAGAGATCCGCGTTACGCGCGCTGGAGAAATTCATGTTTGTCCTCACCAGGCTTGTAAAGCCTAAATAAGTCGAACACCAGCATTTTGGAGTGCATATTTCATGGCAAGGAGTTCCCTGTCATGCATAGGGAATCGCGTTGAATTTCTAATGGAGTTCAACAAGACGTATTCCCACGGGATTGGCGTTTGCGCCGTTATGGTGCCCGTGATCAGCTTATTTAAGCGTAAATTACGCGTGACGAACAGCAATTACGATATCAGAGATAAGTTTTAACCCTCGATCTCGAGCGTGTGAAGCCCGCGTCCTAATTACTACGGCCTTTTATGAGACGAATCCCGATTTCCCAGTCAATCTCGCCATAAATACTGCACGTCACCCGTCGTTGAATATAAGGTTCTAAAGTCTTCGGGCGACTGCGCTCTCCTATTATCTAGATATTACGAAAATGCAACGACGAGGCGGATCGTCAAATTACGGTTGGGGTTAGAATGTGCGGAGCACCTTACTTATCCAGCAACAACCAAAGCATTTGCAGGCCGTTTGACGAAAGCTGCTAGTGGAATCTTATTGCAATCCCGGAGTCGATCGCAGCCGAAGGCTGTGCTCGTGGCTTAATTGACACAATATTTTAACTACATGGGCTACCCCGTGAACTGGTTTCGGATTGGGAAGCCAGTTCACGGCGAAGGTTTGGTAACTCCTGTTTTATCACTTAAAACACGGTTGAAAACGTCAGGTCTCTGGCCATCCTAAAACAAATAATTAGACAGAACGAGCAAATCGTGTCCTCGAAGAGATATCTGGAGGATACGTCCAGTCGTTTACGAGGTGAGTGAATTCCTGCTGATTACAAAATTTGGAATTGAGAATTACTTTTCCGAGTCAGAGTGAGCTCCTGCTGATGGCAGAATTTGGATCGAGTCTTCGACGCATCCATCAAAAAGGCATACACCATTCTCGTTAAGCCATTAATGAGAACGGTATTTGCCATTCACGTGAACCAAAGACTCGCTCGAGCAAGGACCAATCAAGCTCTTGCTCATTCCCGAAAAGTACCGAAGTTCGATTGAAGAAGACAAAATTAGTAATAGATAAGCCGATTGCTGACTCTGATAGTAACGATGCTATTATACTTAGAATTGATGTTATCAATACCAGCGCCAGCAATGAAGCTCCAAGTGAAGTGGAGAATGAGTTCTCCGCGGCTCCTTGAGCGCACTTAATGAGAAATAAAACCGATTCAGCAGGATAACTTTTGCTGGCTCGAGCAGCAGTGGTCTGCTTCGTGTAGGATTCCATCAGGACCGGTAGAAACGGAAAACTGATAGATAATCTCCTTGAACAATTAGTATGATATGTGGGCAGTAATAAGTTACTGACTAAGCATATCCGTCCGTTCCGTGTACTGCAACGCCAAGGCAACACATACATGATCGAGCTGCCTCATAGGATGCACACGCATCCTGCGTTTTACGTCGGACGTCTCGGCCTATACCACCAGCTCGAGGCTTTTTCCAGTTCCCAATCACCATAGTACATTCCAAGTCGTCCGCCAAAGACTGATGGTCCCTAATTAGGCACTGAACGTGTTTTAGCCAGACGTGTCAACTCACTTTAAGGATGCGTTATCTCGACGAGCTCCTTGAAAAGGGTTTGATACACGTATTTGTTTGCCAATTTCTCAATAGCAATCTTCTTGATTTACCTATCATTACTAAAAACAACAACACCTACAACATCAGGTTCTAAATTTAAAGTCATCCTCTTCTATTACCATCATTAAATTCGACCATTCTCCAGCTATAATAAACTTAGAAAAAAACAAAAAAATAGAAATCAATTTAAAGGTAAATTAAAAGGTCAAACAATACCGATCGATGCAAAGACCGCTCACCGTTGTCTGTAAGTTTTGACGACAGTAATAGCATGATCCACGTCCCGTTGAAATCTTCGAAAGTCGCGACAAGTGATCACGTCGACGAGCGGGCGGGCCTGACGAGACAGTAGGAAACGGTTTCTTCCCTTCATATCATCCGTTGATGAACTCGAGTGGTGAGAAGCGCTTTCTAGACGAGAAGAATCGCTTCTTGAATCACCGCCAGGTGAAAAGGATTTGAACGAGTTTCTTATTCGATGGCGATGGCATCCACCCTCGCATAAAAATTGGAGCCTTGCTTTCAACTGATGGTAGATCGTCCGGGTTTTGTCGAATAATACGATGAGACCCATCCTCTGGCTCAGACGGTCCATTCAGAAGCGATCTTTTGCCACGCTCGTAAAAGGATTACATGATATATTAAAACCTTCGCGTATCTTTGAAGCGATGCACGTCCTCCAATGAGGCTCTTTAATGAAGAAAGCATTCCTAGGGGCATGAAATTTGCCTTAAAGCAGCAGGGACATGGATCCTCCCACGAGAGGCAAGGTAAACCTGCCTTTAAAAACAAACGGTGCGTCTTATAGCGTCCACCGACAACAGATCATTTTTCAAAACGATCACGTACCGTCTCCGACTTTTTAAACCAGGCCTCACGTCCTACGCTTTTACATCCTTTGTAAATGTTTCTTGGACCCAAAAACAAGAAATTAGTATCCTTGGCACGCTTGCAGGATGTCGAAAAAGGCATCAATGAAAAATTCGTTTTGTCCGCAGCGGGCTTGTGAAATCTGAATGAGTCGAAAAACGGGATTTCGTTCCGTTTGTTGTTCATACCAGACCAATGAATTGACTTGCCTTCAGAAGGTAACTAGGGTCTCCTTTTGGGATAGACCCGAAACGTATGGCGGTCCCTCTTCCTTTGGCTTATGTAAGCTTTTAAGCTAACATTCTTTTCGATGTAACCCTCACGATCACTTCGTTCCTGATGATGCATTATAGCATCACCAGTACGATTCCTTACATCGGAGTCATCACAAGATGACTCCTCATTTATAAAGCCTGAGTAATCGAACATCTTGGAGATCGTTCCTGATCTTTCTTGTCAGAAACCACCAGTCTGACAGAGTCGGCTCCGGCAAATCGGAGTCCATTGCACTTGTTCTAAAATTGGACGATGATGCCAACTCGTAAAAGTCATTTCTAACCAAAGTTGAAGGCGAATTACTCTCCGCAGTAGAGTCCGAGTGTCTACTGATGTGTTGGCGTCACTAACAGCTTCACTTATTTATGTAGCTGCCAGGTCCGCTGCTTTTCAAGCAACTCTCACGGGCTAAAAGATCATGTTCAAACAAAACTGGAACTGTAAAACAACAACAAATGCTTCCTTACGGAGAAGGAAACTATAGTACTTTCTGTCACTCTACATCAGTCACTTGAGTGGCTGCTTATTAAGGGCACTTACTACATATAAGAGAAAATAATTAAGACGTATAGAGCCATTATCATTAAATAATCTTGCTTTATAATTCAAAAAAAAACAAATCTGGTGATAATGAAGCAAAAAGACAACAGTTCTGTTGAAAGGTTGATTATGTATAAATCAACCCCGCAAATCTCTGATAACGCGCGAATACGCGCGGTTCGCGAGGAGTTGCATACATAGTTTGATATTAATATTTAAATCAGTAGATAAGGAGTTTATTACTGCCTACATTCGTCATGCATGTTTTGGTAGGCTTACCACAATTTTACTTGTCGATTAGTTAGCATTTAGTATGAAACTTTAGTAGCTAAGACTTCTAAGCAACTTAAAGATTTCTCTGCACATTGCAGGTTGGCTAGTACTCGCAAAAGGTGCCCCGTTATTATGGATGTTACAACTTTACTGGCTCTGCATTAGAATAACTTGCAAAAGTAGATTAAATGACTTGCTTACTTACTTCGCCTCTTCCCGCGTTTCCACGACTCCCATGTTGTCAACGACGCAAATATTCCCCGCCTGACTGGTTAAAGTTCACTTAAGCTTTGGAATTAATCTCTTTGGTGCGATTAGATTATAAATGATCTAAATTTCGTACCGGTTGTGATCCACTTCCGCTCATAAAATGATTTTTTTGTCGTGTCATTGGCTTCGGCGCCACGTTAGAGATACTTTGTTTTAGAGATTGTGGCTTCGAAGATTGCCATTAGTCGATCTTTGCCACTCAAAATGAAAATTTTGAAAAAAATGAAAATTTTGAGCAAGTATGTCTTGCGCAAGACCCCAATTTTCTTTACTGCCTCGTCGGTTTTGCAAATGGTGACCACTTTTAATGCATGCAAAGCTATGTTGACTTTTAGTAATGGGATTTAATTTCTTGCACGTTCAGACTGAGTAGAATATTATTAAGTGGTCATTGAAGAAACCTCGAAATAGTTGGAGTAGCTATTGCGGGACAAGAACTCCTATTTATTTGCAACAGTCGCAAAAATTTAGATAAAAACACAATAACAAGGTCGAGCACATGGATTGTATCGCATCGGTTGCAGCAAAGTTAAATCAATTTATTATGGAAATAGGATAATGGAAAACGTAGAACTGAATGAGACGCAAGACATGGGAGACTTTGTATATGCAAGAAGTCAGAAAACGGCACTGAAGCACAGAGTGGACTGGACTATGGAAGGCAGATAATGAAAAGCATGGTCGACTTGTAGGTAAAGCAGGCAAATTGCGAGGTGAGATAAACAATGTTATCTATTCTAGCTCCTAGCTCCTACCAATCCGTGTTATCCAATCCGATGATAGAAGAAACACATTTTACAGTGAACCGGTCCTAACGATAGTAGAAACATATTACAGTGAACCGGTCCTAACCCCTTCAGGTAAAATTTCAAATTGTTCTAAAGGGCTAAACATAAAGATTACTTTACACTCACACTCACCGCTATGGCACGATATTCTTGTACTTCATTCCACTCGCATCGCATAAAACCTTTAACGTCTTGGTTCCTAGTGCGTTAGCGAGTATAATCGTCCCTAAAATCTTGATCTCGATATACTTGACCGCAATCCGTTCCGCATTTTACATTCTCTCTGATAAAGTGTTGCCGAATGTCGACGTGTCTTGTTCAAGCGTGGTAGCCAGCGTTCTGCGCCAGGTAGATCGGTCCTGAGTTGTCCTCCCAGATTGTAGCAGCGTTTACGCTTAACTGTACTCATATCCTTTAACTTCTTTTAGTTCAATAATACTTCCGAAACGCACAGGTTAATGCCATATAGTTAGCTTCCGTTGAGCTGAAAGCAACTGTTCTGGGAAACTTAGAATCCACTTTAGTCCTTTTTGTCGTGTCGATATTAGCGTAACCATGAGATCCAAAAACGTATAAATACTTCAGCGAAGGATTTTTTTTTAACTCAAGCTCGGACGGTGTTACATTCGTATTATGTGCGTTCGGAGAACGGTTGATGGAGTAGACTGCCGTACTCACCGCTTCCCGCACACAATATCGTTCGAACGCCGTTGCAATGTAACATACTCCCATCCTTATCCATGATGGAACAATTTATCGTTCTGCGACCCCTTTCTGCTGAGGGCTGTATGAAACGGTACGCTTAAGCATTATATCATTCTTCATACAAATTTGCGCCATTTCATTGTTTAAGAACACACAGTCCGGTCGGATGCTCAAGAGGCGTTCCTGCCACTGGCTTCCGTAGAATGTCAAAATTTTCTTTTTCTTGGCAGCAACCTTGTTTTTTTTCAGGCGATGGGCTACCACATACCGCGAGTAATAATCCACAAAAGTAAAGATCGAGGCACCACCTTAGATAACGTCTTCACGGCCCTATCAAATACGTGTGGACCATATTCAGAATATGTGTCGTCTTCAAAGTAGAAGGCCTCCTTGTAAAATCGAATCACGGAAAACACGGTTACCGTCTCTTTTCCTTTAATGCATCTTCCACACAAATCGGAAGTCTCGTCGAACAGCCGGAATGGCAATCAAACACTCAGCGGGCCACGAATGGCCCGCTGAAACGCGCTATCAAGCACTCAGCGGGCCACGAATGGCCCGCTGAGTGCTTGATAGCGCGTTCTTGTTCGGGTGCCTCATGAGAACATGCCACAGCTTCACTGGCTGGCAGGCCCAGTGTACTGAACATATCGTGCTTTATCCTGGTCGCAGTCAAGTAAGTATGCCGTGCCGACTTTCTTTCATAGCGCGATCGCGAAAGCGTATCCCCAGGTGGCGTAAGCCGACCTTTGAAGTTCCTCGTTTAGACCACGTTGTGCCGAATTCCCTACGGACAACAGCAATATGTCGAGACATTGGATGTGTAGAACATCTATCATCTTGATACGCTTCGTGTTCGTATCGACCAAATGTACAATACTACGACTTTCTTCTAGCACTTTGCAATCGTGACCTCAATGCCATTGTTCATCATAGACTCGTACTCGACCATGTCAGAGCCGTGTGGGATCATATGAACGGTCTCATCGCTGTTAATCAATTAGCCGTCAAGACATTTCGATACCACGGCAAACACCACATCGTCGTCTCCACTACCCACGTTCAGGATAGTCCCGCTTCATGTGCCCAGCTTGGTTGCGCTTGACGAACTTGCCTCTGTTGTCGTTCTTGTTTGGTTTATTCCACTTGCGACCATTTACCTTGCCGCCCTTCCCATTGTTCTTGAGCCGTTCAGAGCTCACCTTCAATGCGCGTTCCGTGTTTCCAAGCGTTCGTTCTCTTTTTCTTGATATCGGCCAGCGTATTGCCCTTCGCGTTGTCAATGATCGACGAAATTGACTAGCACTCGACGGAAGATTGTTCAGCGATACAAGCAGAGCTGACATGTCTTCAAGAGGCCTTTGTTGACCATGGGCTGGCGTTTCTTCTTTTGCGCGACTGAAACGCTTACTTTGTTTACTAAGAGCTGACGTGCCTCGTCAACCGGTTGTCTGTTGACTAACCACAAGCTCTTCGAACGCAGCAAAATGCTTTGACATACTTGTCCCGCCTTCCATCTTGAGCTCATTGAGGCGTCATGTCATCGTGACAAATTGTGGAAGGTTGTGCGATTAAAAATTCCTAAGCTTTGCCTACGACGCGTCGGGTTCGGATCTTCGCCAGGCGATGTATATTCACAACCTGAGCGATGATAATCAACGCTTCCCTTCTAACGAGCCATACCTCCATGACCTCGCTCTCCAGTTTGGTGTCTTGCACATGCGCAAGCGGCCTTTTCGGGCTAACGTCATGCGCTTGTTTGTACTCCCGATGGAAGTAGTTTACGTTTTTTAGGAAGAATTCGAAACGCTTTTTTTCGTTGATATCTTGCGCGTTCCTGTGTTTTGGGCAGCATTCGAGCAGAGGCTGTTAACCGTCGTTACAAGAGGCAAATTTCAAGGTGATATGAACAGTGTCCTATCCTCTAGCTTAAATTTACTCTCCTGTGTAACCAATCTGTGTTGATCGAACACTGCTTCTTTGTAGTCATCTCACTTGAAGCTATGCTGACAAAGAGGGTATTTATTTAAAGGGATTTTTTAAGAAGAAACTAATAGAACGCGACATACTAATACATATATTAAAACGATCTAAAAACTTAGGCTAGCAGCCTACACGCAAAATTGAGCTCCTGCTTAGCTAGCAGGCTGATTTCGTGTGTTAGTAACCTCTCGCAAAGAAATTAGGTCAATAATAATATGATGATTTCAAGACCAGTAAGCAATGTTGGCAAATCAGCACTGGTGTAGCGGAGCTACCTCGCTCCTAAAGTCAGAGGAAGACTTTTAGACTCAAAAAGTCTCTTAGTTCTATTGAATTAATGGGTTGCATGAAGGCGGGCACGTCATAATGCGGCCACGCTCTACTTAGACACATCCTAGCACAGCGAGGAAGCGGTTAAACCTGCTTCTCTTGCGTGCAGTGAGGTAGTTGTGGTGGGCGCGCAAGCGACCTCACCCAACACACTAAGTACTCTGGTTAAGTGTCGTCACGGGAGCGGTAATCCGTCTCCTCGTGCGCACTTACCAAGTAGGAAGTAGTTTTCAGACTGATTTATATTTAATAGAATTAAATACAAATACCTATTTTTACCAATTAAAATGTTATCTCTATAGATA